>NW_028132832.1:0-131000 GCF_964374135.1 Grampus griseus | reverse complement strand
GAAACCCTCGGCTTCGCAGTCCACCTAGGACCTCCTGCCTGAAGTCACCGTGCCTCCCAGAGAGAGTCGGCTTGCGTTCTTACTGCCATGTACGTCCCCTTCCTCCTGTGGCACTGCAGGCTTTGAATAGCCACAGGCCCAGAGGAGCAGCTACGGCGTTCCTTGGTTGAGGCAGTTCGCTTGACGCAGAACACCCTACTTCGAGAAGTTGATTCAGGGAAGGAAACTCAGGGTGACCTGTGTCTCTTTGGGCTTGTGAGAAACCACGGGGATGTCTGCTGAGTGCGCCCACGGAAACGGGGGCCTGCTGCAAGTAGCCTTGCTTTCCCGTTTGGAAGGCTGCGTTCATGCTGCCTTGAAGCTACCTGACATTCCCTGCTCTCGACAGGCCTGTTAGCCCTGTCAGAGTGCTTCGGGGAACGTTATGAGTCTGCTCTGTCTAAACCAGGTGCTTCCATGGCCGCGGCTCTGGTCCGCCTGCCAAGCTCTAGAGCTAGAGGGAACCTCAACGTGACAAGTTGCCTCCAGCGTAGGCCCCTAGTAGCCGTGCAGAAAGGGAGGCAGGCAGCTGTCTCCATGAGTTCTCAGTCGCTTAGAGGCTTTGTTTTAAAGGAACTAGTACACTTTGGAGGACTCCTAGGCCCCTCGGGTATGCATCACTTTCCCTCCAAGTTCACAGAGTACCTCCAGACCCCTGTGGGGCGGCTGAGCACTTCGAGGCCCATTGGTTGAACCCCCCCACCCGCGGAGGCCCTCTGTGCGTGCCGCGCGATGGGCTACACACTGGACGTCCCGCGAGGAGCACTACATTTCCAGAGCCCTCGAACAGCCTCAGGACAGCATTTCGGGTGAGTCCGACTTTGTCATGGCCCTTGTGTGAGCTGCCGTGGGAAAACACTGTGCTTTGAATACTTCGAGGACCTCGTACTTGAAGTCACTCTGCCCGAGGAGAAAGTCAGCATCTTACCATGCCGTGTCGCTAACGGCACGCCCAGCACGAACACAGGCCTGGAAGTAAGGCCCCGAGTGGCGGTGCAGAAGCGGAGGCGTGCAGCAGTTTCCATGAGGCGGAGGCCTCGGCTCTGGGCACCTTCAACGGCAGCAGGGTTTTCTGGACACCTAGGAGGCTGGCGCGGGCCCCCTGTTCCCGGCAGGAACACTGAGTACCGCCAGGCCCACCTGGGTCTGCTAAGCAACATCCAGGCCCGTAGCCCTTTAGAGCCCCTCTGTGTATGCCCAGCGTAGAGAAACGCGCTGTACTCTCCTTGGGAGCAGCTTAAGGTCCTCAGCACTCGCACACGTTCACGGACACCGTTCTGGCACGTCCCACATGGCGTCGAAGTCTTACGCATTACCCTCGGCTGAGCTGAACTCAGAGAAACCCTCGGCTTCGCAGTCCACCTAGGACCTCCTGCCTGAAGTCACCGTGCCTCCCAGAGAGAATCGGCTTGCGTTCTTACTGCCATGTACGTCCCCTTCCTCCTGTGGCACTGCAGGCTTTGAATAGCCACAGGCCCAGAGGAGCAGCTACGGCGTTCCTTGGTTGAGGCAGTTCGCTTGACGCAGAACACCCTACTTCGAGAAGTTGATTCAGGGAAGGAAACTGAGGGTGACCTGTGTCTCTTTGGGCTTGTGAGAAACCACGGGGATGTCTGCTGAGTGCGCCCACGGAAACGGGGGCCTGCTGCAAGTAGCCTTGCTTTCCCGTTTGGAAGGCTGCGTTCATGCTGCCTTGAAGCTACCTGACATTCCCTGCTCTCGACAGGCCTGTTAGCCCTGTCAGAGTGCTTCGGGGAACGTTATGAGTCTGCTCTGTCTAAACCAGGTGCTTCCATGGCCGCGGCTCTGGTCCGCCTGCCAAGCTCTAGAGCTAGAGGGAACCTCAACGTGACAAGTTGCCTCCAGTGTAGGCCCCTAGTAGCCGTGCAGAAAGGGAGGCAGGCAGCTGTCTCCATGAGTTCTCAGTCGCTTAGAGGCTTTGTGTTAAAGGAAATAGTACACTTTGGAGGACTCCTAGGCCCCTCGGGTATGCATCACTTTCCCTCCAAGTTCACCGAGTACCTCCAGACCCCTGTGGGGCGGCTGAGCACTTCGAGGCCCATTGGTTGAACCCCCCCACCCGCGGAGGCCCTCTGTGCGTGCCGCGCGATGGGCTACACACTGGACGTCCCGCGAGGAGCGCTACATTTCCAGAGCCCTCGAACAGCCTCAGGACAGCATTTCGGGTGAGTCCGACTTTGTCATGGCCCTTGTGTGAGCTGCCGTGGGAAAACACTGTGCTTTGAATACTTCGAGGACCTCGTACCTGAAGTCACTCTGCCCGAGGAGAAAGTCAGCATCTTACCATGCCGTGTCGCTAACGGCACGCCCAGCACGAACACAGGCCTGGAAGTAAGGCCCCGAGTGGCGGTGCAGAAGCGGAGGCGTGCAGCAGTTTCCATGAGGCGGAGGCCTCGGCTCTGGGCACCTTCAACGGCGGCAGGGTTTTCTGGACACCTAGGAGGCTGGCGCGGGCCCCCTGTTCCCGGCAGGAACACTGAGTACCGCCAGGCCCACCTGGGTCTGCTAAGCAACATCCAGGCCCGTAGCCCTTTAGAGCCCCTCTGTGTATGCCCAGCGTAGAGAAACGCGCTGCACTCTCCTTGGGAGCAGCTTAAGGTCCTCAACACTCGCACACGTTCACGGACACCGTTCTGGCACGTCCCACATGGCGTCGAAGTCTTACGCATTACCCTCGGCTGAGCTGAACTCAGAGAAACCCTCGGCTTCGCAGTCCACCTAGGACCTCCTGCCTGAAGTCACCGTGCCTCCCAGAGAGAATCGGCTTGCGTTCTTACTGCCATGTACGTCCCCTTCCTCCTGTGGCACTGCAGGCTTTGAATAGCCACAGGCCCAGAGGAGCAGCTACGGCGTTCCTTGGTTGAGGCAGTTCACTTGACGCAGAACACCCTACTTCGAGAAGTTGATTCAGGGAAGGAAACTGAGGGTGACCTGTGTCTCTTTGGGCTTGTGAGAAACCACGGGGATGTCTGCTGAGTGCGCCCACGGAAACGGGGGCCTGCTGCAAGTAGCCTTGCTTTCCCGTTTGGAAGGCTGCGTTCATGCTGCCTTGAAGCTACCTGACATTCCCTGCTCTCGACAGGCCTGTTAGCACTGTCAGAGTGCTTCGGGGAACGTTATGAGTCTGCTCTGTCTAAACCAGGTGCTTCCATGGCCGCGGCTGTGGTCCGCCTGCCAAGCTCTAGAGCTAGAGGGAACCTCAACGTGACAAGTTGCCTCCAGTGTAGGCCCCTAGTAGCCGTGCAGAAAGGGAGGCAGGCAGCTGTCTCCATGAGTTCTCAGTCGCTTAGAGGCTTTGTGTTAAAGGAAGTAGTACACTTTGGAGGACTCCTAGGCCCCTCCTGTATGCATCACTTTCCCTCCAAGTTCACCGAGTACCTCCAGACCCCTGTGGGGCGGCTGAGCACTTCGAGGCCCATTGGTTGAACCCCCCCACCCGCGGAGGCCCTCTGTGCGTGCCGCGTGATGGGCTACACACTGGACGTCCCGCGAGGAGCGCTACATTTCCAGAGCCCTCGAACAGCCTCAGGACAGCATTTCGGGTGAGTCCGACTTTGTCATGGCCCTTGTGTGAGCTGCCGTGGGAAAACACTGTGCTTTGAATACTTCGAGGACCTCGTACCTGAAGTCACTCTGCCCGAGGAGAAAGTCAGCATCTTACCATGCCGTGTCGCTAACGGCACGCCCAGCACGAACACAGGCCTGGAAGTACGGCCCCGAGTGGCGGTGCAGAAGCGGAGGCGTGCAGCAGTTTCCATGAGGCGGAGGCCTCGGCTCTGGGCACCTTCAACGGCAGCAGGGTTTTCTGGACACCTAGGAGCCTGGCGCGGGCCCCCTGTTCCCGGCAGGAACACTGAGTACCGCCAGGCCCACCTGGGTCTGCTAAGCAACATCCAGGCCCGTAGCCCTTTAGAGCCCCTCTGTGTATGCCCAGCGTAGAGAAACGCGCTGCACTCTCCTTGGGAGCAGCTTAAGGTCCTCAGCACTCGCACACGTTCACGGACACCGTTCTGGCACGTCCCACATGGCGTCGAAGTCTTACGCATTACCCTCGGCTGAGCTGAACTCAGAGAAACCCTCGGCTTCGCAGTCCACCTAGGACCTCCTGCCTGAAGTCACCGTGCCTCCCAGAGAGAATCGGCTTGCGTTCTTACTGCCATGTACGTCCCCTTCCTCCTGTGGCACTGCAGGCTTTGAATAGCCACAGGCCCAGAGGAGCAGCTACGGCGTTCCTTGATTGAGGCAGTTCGCTTGACGCAGAACACCCTACTTCGAGAAGTTGATTCAGGGAAGGAAACTGAGGGTGACCTGTGTCTCTTTGGGCTTGTGAGAAACCACGGGGATGTCTGCTGAGTGCGCCCACGGAAACGGGGGCCTGCTGCAAGTAGCCTTGCTTTCCCGTTTGGAAGGCTGCGTTCATGCTGCCTTGAAGCTACCTGACATTCCCTGCTCTCGACAGGCCTGTTAGCCCTGTCAGAGTGCTTCGGGGAACGTTATGAGTCTGCTCTGTCTAAACCAGGTGCTTCCATGGCCGCGGCTCTGGTCCGCCTGCCAAGCTCTAGAGCTAGAGGGAACCTCAACGTGACAAGTTGCCTCCAGCGTAGGCCCCTAGTAGCCGTGCAGAAAGGGAGGCAGGCAGCTGTCTCCATGAGTTCTCAGTCGCTTAGAGGCTTTGTGTTAAAGGAAGTAGTACACTTTGGAGGACTCCTAGGCCCCTCGGGTATGCATCACTTTCCCTCCAAGTTCACCGAGTACCTCCAGACCCCTGTGGGGCGGCTGAGCACTTCGAGGCCCATTGGTTGAACCCCCCCACCCGCGGAGGCCCTCTGTGCGTGCCGCGCGATGGGCTACACACTGAACGTCCCGAGAGGAGCGCTACATTTCCAGAGCCCTCGAACAGCCTCAGGACAGCATTTCGGGTGAGTCCGACTTTGTCATGGCCCTTGTGTGAGCTGCCGTGGGAAAACACTCTGCTTTGAATACTTCGAGGACCTCATACCTGAAGTCACTCTGCCCGAGGAGAAAGTCAGCATCTTACCATGCCGTGTCGCTAACGGCACGCCCAGCACGAACACAGGCCTGGAAGTAAGGCCCCGAGTGGCGGTGCAGAAGCGGAGGCGTGCAGCAGTTTCCATGAGGCGGAGGCCTCGGCTCTGGGCAACTTCAACGGCAGCAGGGTTTTCTGGACACCTAGGAGGCTGGCGCGGGCCCCCTGTTCCCGGCAGGAACACTGAGTACCGCCAGGCCCACCTGGGTCTGCTAAGCAACATCCAGGCCCGTAGCCCTTTAGAGCCCCTCTGTGTATGCCCAGCGTAGAGAAACGCGCTGTACTCTCCTTGGGAGCAGCTTAAGGTCCTCAGCACTCGCACACGTTCACGGACACCGTTCTGGCACGTCCCACATGGCGTCGAAGTCTTACGCATTACCCTCGGCTGAGCTGAACTCAGAGAAACCCTCGGCTTCGCAGTCCACCTAGGACCTCCTGCCTGAAGTCACCGTGCCTCCCAGAGAGAATCGGCTTGCGTTCTTACTGCCATGTACGTCCCCTTCCTCCTGTGGCACTGCAGGCTTTGAATAGCCACAGGCCCAGAGGAGCAGCTACGGCGTTCCTTGGTTGAGGCAGTTCGCTTGACGCAGAACACCCTACTTCGAGAAGTTGATTCAGGGAAGGAAACTGAGGGTGACCTGTGTCTCTTTGGGCTTGTGAGAAACCACGGGGATGTCTGCTGAGTGCGCCCACGGAAACGGGGGCCTGCTGCAAGTAGCCTTGCTTTCCCGTTTGGAAGGCTGCGTTCATGCTGCCTTGAAGCTACCTGACATTCCCTGCTCTCGACAGGCCTGTTAGCCCTGTCAGAGTGCTTCGGGGAACGTTATGAGTCTGCTCTGTCTAAACCAGGTGCTTCCATGGCCGCGGCTCTGGTCCGCCTGCCAAGCTCTAGAGCTAGAGGGAACCTCAACGTGACAAGTTGCCTCCAGTGTAGGCCCCTAGTAGCCGTGCAGAAAGGGAGGCAGGCAGCTGTCTCCATGAGTTCTCAGTCGCTTAGAGGCTTTGTGTTAAAGGAAATAGTACACTTTGGAGGACTCCTAGGCCCCTCGGGTATGCATCACTTTCCCTCCAAGTTCACCGAGTACCTCCAGACCCCTGTGGGGCGGCTGAGCACTTCGAGGCCCATTGGTTGAACCCCCCCCCCCGCGGAGGCCCTCTGTGCGTGCCGCGCGATGGGCTACACACTGAACGTCCCGCGAGGAGCGCTACATTTCCAGAGCCCTCGAACAGCCTCAGGACAGCATTTCGGGTGAGTCCGACTTTGTCATGGCCCTTGTGTGAGCTGCCGTGGGAAAACACTGTGCTTTGAATACTTCGAGGACCTCGTACCTGAAGTCACTCTGCCCGAGGAGAAAGTCAGCATCTTACCATGCCGTGTCGCTAACGGCACGCCCAGCACGAACACAGGCCTGGAAGTAAGGCCCCGAGTGGCGGTGCAGAAGCGGAGGCGTGCAGCAGTTTCCATGAGGCGGAGGCCTCGGCTCTGGGCACCTTCAACGGCGGCAGGGTTTTCTGGACACCTAGGAGGCTGGCGCGGGCCCCCTGTTCCCGGCAGGAACACTGAGTACCGCCAGGCCCACCTGGGTCTGCTAAGCAACATCCAGGCCCGTAGCCCTTTAGAGCCCCTCTGTGTATGCCCAGCGTAGAGAAACGCGCTGCACTCTCCTTGGGAGCAGCTTAAGGTCCTCAACACTCGCACACGTTCACGGACACCGTTCTGGCACGTCCCACATGGCGTCGAAGTCTTACGCATTACCCTCGGCTGAGCTGAACTCAGAGAAACCCTCGGCTTCGCAGTCCACCTAGGACCTCCTGCCTGAAGTCACCGTGCCTCCCAGAGAGAGTCGGCTTGCGTTCTTACTGCCATGTACGTCCCCTTCCTCCTGTGGCACTGCAGGCTTTGAATAGCCACAGGCCCAGAGGAGCAGCTACGGCGTTCCTTGGTTGAGGCAGTTCACTTGACGCAGAACACCCTACTTCGAGAAGTTGATTCAGGGAAGGAAACTGAGGGTGACCTGTGTCTCTTTGGGCTTGTGAGAAACCACGGGGATGTCTGCTGAGTGCGCCCACGGAAACGGGGGCCTGCTGCAAGTAGCCTTGCTTTCCCGTTTGGAAGGCTGCGTTCATGCTGCCTTGAAGCTACCTGACATTCCCTGCTCTCGACAGGCCTGTTAGCCCTGTCAGAGTGCTTCGGGGAACGTTATGAGTCTGCTCTGTCTAAACCAGGTGCTTCCATGGCCGCGGCTGTGGTCCGCCTGCCAAGCTCTAGAGCTAGAGGGAACCTCAACGTGACAAGTTGCCTCCAGTGTAGGCCCCTAGTAGCCGTGCAGAAAGGGAGGCAGGCAGCTGTCTCCATGAGTTCTCAGTCGCTTAGAGGCTTTGTGTTAAAGGAAGTAGTACACTTTGGAGGACTCCTAGGCCCCTCCTGTATGCATCACTTTCCCTCCAAGTTCACCGAGTACCTCCAGACCCCTGTGGGGCGGCTGAGCACTTCGAGGCCCATTGGTTGAACCCCCCCACCCGCGGAGGCCCTCTGTGCGTGCCGCGTGATGGGCTACACACTGGACGTCCCGCGAGGAGCGCTACATTTCCAGAGCCCTCGAACAGCCTCAGGACAGCATTTCGGGTGAGTCCGACTTTGTCATGGCCCTTGTGTGAGCTGCCGTGGGAAAACACTGTGCTTTGAATACTTCGAGGACCTCGTACCTGAAGTCACTCTGCCCGAGGAGAAAGTCAGCATCTTACCATGCCGTGTCGCTAACGGCACGCCCAGCACGAACACAGGCCTGGAAGTACGGCCCCGAGTGGCGGTGCAGAAGCGGAGGCGTGCAGCAGTTTCCATGAGGCGGAGGCCTCGGCTCTGGGCACCTTCAACGGCAGCAGGGTTTTCTGGACACCTAGGAGGCTGGCGCGGGCCCCCTGTTCCCGGCAGGAACACTGAGTACCGCCAGGCCCACCTGGGTCTGCTAAGCAACATCCAGGCCCGTAGCCCTTTAGAGCCCCTCTGTGTATGCCCAGCGTAGAGAAACGCGCTGCACTCTCCTTGGGAGCAGCTTAAGGTCCTCAGCACTCGCACACGTTCACGGACACCGTTCTGGCACGTCCCACATGGCGTCGAAGTCTTACGCATTACCCTCGGCTGAGCTGAACTCAGAGAAACCCTCGGCTTCGCAGTCCACCTAGGACCTCCTGCCTGAAGTCACCGTGCCTCCCAGAGAGAATCGGCTTGCGTTCTTACTGCCATGTACGTCCCCTTCCTCCTGTGGCACTGCAGGCTTTGAATAGCCACAGGCCCAGAGGAGCAGCTACGGCGTTCCTTGGTTGAGGCAGTTCGCTTGACGCAGAACACCCTACTTCGAGAAGTTGATTCAGGGAAGGAAACTGAGGGTGACCTGTGTCTCTTTGGGCTTGTGAGAAACCACGGGGATGTCTGCTGAGTGCGCCCACGGAAACGGGGGCCTGCTGCAAGTAGCCTTGCTTTCCCGTTTGGAAGGCTGCGTTCATGCTGCCTTGAAGCTACCTGACATTCCCTGCTCTCGACAGGCCTGTTAGCCCTGTCAGAGTGCTTCGGGGAACGTTATGAGTCTGCTCTGTCTAAACCAGGTGCTTCCATGGCCGCGGCTCTGGTCCGCCTGCCAAGCTCTAGAGCTAGAGGGAACCTCAACGTGACAAGTTGCCTCCAGCGTAGGCCCCTAGTAGCCGTGCAGAAAGGGAGGCAGGCAGCTGTCTCCATGAGTTCTCAGTCGCTTAGAGGCTTTGTGTTAAAGGAAGTAGTACACTTTGGAGGACTCCTAGGCCCCTCGGGTATGCATCACTTTCCCTCCAAGTTCACCGAGTACCTCCAGACCCCTGTGGGGCGGCTGAGCACTTCGAGGCCCATTGGTTGAACCCCCCCACCCGCGGAGGCCCTCTGTGCGTGCCGCGCGATGGGCTACACACTGAACGTCCCGAGAGGAGCGCTACATTTCCAGAGCCCTCGAACAGCCTCAGGACAGCATTTCGGGTGAGTCCGACTTTGTCATGGCCCTTGTGTGAGCTGCCGTGGGAAAACACTCTGCTTTGAATACTTCGAGGACCTCGTACCTGAAGTCACTCTGCCCGAGGAGAAAGTCAGCATCTTACCATGCCGTGTCGCTAACGGCACGCCCAGCACGAACACAGGCCTGGAAGTAAGGCCCCGAGTGGCGGTGCAGAAGCGGAGGCGTGCAGCAGTTTCCATGAGGCGGAGGCCTCGGCTCTGGGCACCTTCAACGGCAGCAGGGTTTTCTGGACACCTAGGAGGCTGGCGCGGGCCCCCTGTTCCCGGCAGGAACACTGAGTACCGCCAGTCCCACCTGGGTCTGCTAAGCAACATCCAGGCCCGTAGCCCTTTAGAGCCCCTCTGTGTATGCCCAGCGTAGAGAAACGCGCTGCACTCTCCTTGGGAGCAGCTTAAGGTCCTCAGCACTCGCACACGTTCACGGACACCGTTCTGGCACGTCCCACATGGTGTCGAAGTCTTACGCATTACCCTCGGCTGAGCTGAACTCAGAGAAACCCTCGGCTTCGCAGTCCACCTAGGACCTCCTGCCTGAAGTCACCGTGCCTCCCAGAGAGAATCGGCTTGCGTTCTTACTGCCATGTACGTCCCCTTCCTCCTGTGGCACTGCAGGCTTTGAATAGCCACAGGCCCAGAGGAGCAGCTACGGCGTTCCTTGGTTGAGGCAGTTCGCTTGACGCAGAACACCCTACTTCGAGAAGTTGATTCAGGGAAGGAAACTGAGGGTGACCTGTGTCTCTTTGGGCTTGTGAGAAACCACGGGGATGTCTGCTGAGTGCGCCCATGGAAACGGGGGCCTGCTGCAAGTAGCCTTGCTTTCCCGTTTGGAAGGCTGCGTTCATGCTGCCTTGAAGCTACCTGACATTCCCTGCTCTCGACAGGCCTGTTAGCCCTGTCAGAGTGCTTCGGGGAACGTTATGAGTCTGCTCTGTCTAAACCAGGTGCTTCCATGGCCACGGCTCTGGTCCGCCTGCCAAGCTCTAGAGCTAGAGGGAACCTCAACGTGACAAGTTGCCTCCAGCGTAGGCCCCTAGTAGCCGTGCAGAAAGGGAGGCAGGCAGCTGTCTCCATGAGTTCTCAGTCGCTTAGAGGCTTTGTGTTAAAGGAAGTAGTACACTTTGGAGGACTCCTAGGCCCCTCCTGTATGCATCACTTTCCCTCCAAGTTCACCGAGTACCTCCAGACCCCTGTGGGGCGGCTGAGCACTTCGAGGCCCATTGGTTGAACCCCCCCACCCGCGGAGGCCCTCTGTGCGTGCCGCGCGATGGGCTACACACTGGACGTCCCGCGAGGAGCGCTACATTTCCAGAGCCCTCGAACAGCCTCAGGACAGCATTTCGGGTGAGTCCGACTTTGTCATGGCCCTTGTGTGAGCTGCCGTGGGAAAACACTGTGCTTTGAATACTTCGAGGACCTCGTACCTGAAGTCACTCTGCCCGAGGAGAAAGTCAGCATCTTACCATGCCGTGTCGCTAACGGCACGCCCAGCACGAACACAGGCCTGGAAGTACGGCCCCGAGTGGCGGTGCAGAAGCGGAGGCGTGCAGCAGTTTCCATGAGGCGGAGGCCTCGGCTCTGGGCACCTTCAACGGCAGCAGGGTTTTCTGGACACCTAGGAGGCTGGCGCGGGCCCCCTGTTCCCGGCAGGAACACTGAGTACCGCCAGGCCCACCTGGGTCTGCTAAGCAACATCCAGGCCCGTAGCCCTTTAGAGCCCCTCTGTGTATGCCCAGCGTAGAGAAACGCGCTGCACTCTCCTTGGGAGCAGCTTAAGGTCCTCAGCACTCGCACACGTTCACGGACACCGTTCTGGCACGTCCCACATGGCATCGAAGTCTTACGCATTACCCTCGGCTGAGCTGAACTCAGAGAAACCCTCGGCTTCGCAGTCCACCTAGGACCTCCTGCCTGAAGTCACCGTGCCTCCCAGAGAGAATCGGCTTGCGTTCTTACTGCCATGTACGTCCCCTTCCTCCTGTGGCACTGCAGGCTTTGAATAGCCACAGGCCCAGAGGAGCAGCTACGGCGTTCCTTGGTTGAGGCAGTTCGCTTGACGCAGAACACCCTACTTCGAGAAGTGGATTCAGGGAAGGAAACTCAGGGTGACCTGTGTCTCTTTGGGCTTGTGAGAAACCACGGGGATGTCTGCTGAGTGCGCCCACGGAAACGGGGGCCTGCTGCAAGTAGCCTTGCTTTCCCGTTTGGAAGGCTGCGTTCATGCTGCCTTGAAGCTACCTGACATTCCCTGCTCTCGACAGGCCTGTTAGCCCTGTCAGAGTGCTTCGGGGAACGTTATGAGTCTGCTCTGTCTAAACCAGGTGCTTCCATGGCCGCGGCTCTGGTCCGCCTGCCAAGCTCTAGAGCTAGAGGGAACCTCAACGTGACAAGTTGCCTCCAGCGTAGGCCCCTAGTAGCCGTGCAGAAAGGGAGGCAGGCAGCTGTCTCCATGAGTTCTCAGTCGCTTAGAGGCTTTGTGTTAAAGGAAGTAGTACACTTTGGAGGACTCCTAGGCCCCTCGGGTATGCATCACTTTCCCTCCAAGTTCACCGAGTACCTCCAGACCCCTGTGGGGCGGCTGAGCACTTCGAGGCCCATTGGTTGAACCCCCCCACCCGCGGAGGCCCTCTGTGCGTGCCGCGCGATGGGCTACACACTGAACGTCCCGAGAGGAGCGCTACATTTCCAGAGCCCTCGAACAGCCTCAGGACAGCATTTCGGGTGAGTCCGACTTTGTCATGGCCCTTGTGTGAGCTGCCGTGGGAAAACACTCTGCTTTGAATACTTCGAGGACCTCGTACCTGAAGTCACTCTGCCCGAGGAGAAAGTCAGCATCTTACCATGCCGTGTCGCTAACGGCACGCCCAGCACGAACACAGGCCTGGAAGTAAGGCCCCGAGTGGCGGTGCAGAAGCGGAGGCGTGCAGCAGTTTCCATGAGGCGGAGGCCTCGGCTCTGGGCACCTTCAACGGCAGCAGGGTTTTCTGGACACCTAGGAGGCTGGCGCGGGCCCCCTGTTCCCGGCAGGAACACTGAGTACCGCCAGTCCCACCTGGGTCTGCTAAGCAACATCCAGGCCCGTAGCCCTTTAGAGCCCCTCTGTGTATGCCCAGCGTAGAGAAACGCGCTGCACTCTCCTTGGGAGCAGCTTAAGGTCCTCAGCACTCGCACACGTTCACGGACACCGTTCTGGCACGTCCCACATGGCGTCGAAGTCTTACGCATTACCCTCGGCTGAGCTGAACTCAGAGAAACCCTCGGCTTCGCAGTCCACCTAGGACCTCCTGCCTGAAGTCACCGTGCCTCCCAGAGAGAATCGGCTTGCGTTCTTACTGCCATGTACGTCCCCTTCCTCCTGTGGCACTGCAGGCTTTGAATAGCCACAGGCCCAGAGGAGCAGCTACGGCGTTCCTTGGTTGAGGCAGTTCGCTTGACGCAGAACACCCTACTTCGAGAAGTTGATTCAGGGAAGGAAACTGAGGGTGACCTGTGTCTCTTTGGGCTTGTGAGAAACCACGGGGATGTCTGCTGAGTGCGCCCACGGAAACGGGGGCCTGCTGCAAGTAGCCTTGCTTTCCCGTTTGGAAGGCTGTGTTCATGCTGCCTTGAAGCTACCTGACATTCCCTGCTCTCGACAGGCCTGTTAGCCCTGTCAGAGTGCTTCGGGGAACGTTATGAGTCTGCTCTGTCTAAACCAGGTGCTTCCATGGCCACGGCTCTGGTCCGCCTGCCAAGCTCTAGAGCTAGAGGGAACCTCAACGTGACAAGTTGCCTCCAGCGTAGGCCCCTAGTAGCCGTGCAGAAAGGGAGGCAGGCAGCTGTCTCCATGAGTTCTCAGTCGCTTAGAGGCTTTGTGTTAAAGGAAGTAGTACACTTTGGAGGACTCCTAGGCCCCTCGGGTATGCATCACTTTCCCTCCAAGTTCACCGAGTACCTCCAGACCCCTGTGGGGCGGCTGAGCACTTCGAGGCCCATTGGTTGAACCCCCCCACCCGCGGAGGCCCTCTGTGCGTGCCGCGCGATGGGCTACACACTGGACGTCCCGCGAGGAGCGCTACATTTCCAGAGCCCTCGAACAGCCTCAGGACAGCATTTCGGGTGAGTCCGACTTTGTCATGGCCCTTGTGTGAGCTGCCGTGGGAAAACACTGTGCTTTGAATACTTCGAGGACCTCGTACCTGAAGTCACTCTGCCCGAGGAGAAAGTCAGCATCTTACCATGCCGTGTCGCTAACGGCACGCCCAGCACGAACACAGGCCTGGAAGTAAGGCCCCGAGTGGCGGTGCAGAAGCGGAGGCGTGCAGCAGTTTCCATGAGGCGGAGGCCTCGGCTCTGGGCACCTTCAACGGCGGCAGGGTTTTCTGGACACCTAGGAGGCTGGCGCGGGCCCCCTGTTCCCGGCAGGAACACTGAGTACCGCCAGGCCCACCTGGGTCTGCTAAGCAACATCCAGGCCCGTAGCCCTTTAGAGCCCCTCTGTGTATGCCCAGCATAGAGAAACGCGCTGTACTCTCCTTGGGAGCAGCTTAAGGTCCTCAGCACTCGCACACGTTCACGGACACCGTTCTGGCACGTCCCACATGGCGTCGAAGTCTTACGCATTACCCTCGGCTGAGCTGAACTCAGAGAAACCCTCGGCTTCGCAGTCCACCTAGGACCTCCTGCCTGAAGTCACCGTGCCTCCCAGAGAGAATCGGCTTGCGTTCTTACTGCCATGTACGTCCCCTTCCTCCTGTGGCACTGCAGGCTTTGAATAGCCACAGGCCCAGAGGAGCAGCTACGGCGTTCCTTGGTTGAGGCAGTTCGCTTGACGCAGAACACCCTACTTCGAGAAGTTGATTCAGGGAAGGAAACTGAGGGTGACCTGTGTCTCTTTGGGCTTGTGAGAAACCACGGGGATGTCTGCTGAGTGCGCCCACGGAAACGGGGGCCTGCTGCAAGTAGCCTTGCTTTCCCGTTTGGAAGGCTGCGTTCATGCTGCCTTGAAGCTACCTGACATTCCCTGCTCTCGACAGGCCTGTTAGCCCTGTCAGAGTGCTTCGGGGAACGTTATGAGTCTGCTCTGTCTAAACCAGGTGCTTCCATGGCCGCGGCTCTGGTCCGCCTGCCAAGCTCTAGAGCTAGAGGGAACCTCAACGTGACAAGTTGCCTCCAGTGTAGGCCCCTAGTAGCCGTGCAGAAAGGGAGGCAGGCAGCTGTCTCCATGAGTTCTCAGTCGCTTAGAGGCTTTGTGTTAAAGGAAATAGTACACTTTGGAGGACTCCTAGGCCCCTCGGGTATGCATCACTTTCCCTCCAAGTTCACCGAGTACCTCCAGACCCCTGTGGGGCGGCTGAGCACTTCGAGGCCCATTGGTTGAACCCCCCCCCCCGCGGAGGCCCTCTGTGCGTGCCGCGCGATGGGCTACACACTGAACGTCCCGCGAGGAGCGCTACATTTCCAGAGCCCTCGAACAGCCTCAGGACAGCATTTCGGGTGAGTCCGACTTTGTCATGGCCCTTGTGTGAGCTGCCGTGGGAAAACACTGTGCTTTGAATACTTCGAGGACCTCGTACCTGAAGTCACTCTGCCCGAGGAGAAAGTCAGCATCTTACCATGCCGTGTCGCTAACGGCACGCCCAGCACGAACACAGGCCTGGAAGTAAGGCCCCGAGTGGCGGTGCAGAAGCGGAGGCGTGCAGCAGTTTCCATGAGGCGGAGGCCTCGGCTCTGGGCACCTTCAACGGCGGCAGGGTTTTCTGTACACCTAGGAGGCTGGCGCGGGCCCCCTGTTCCCGGCAGGAACACTGAGTACCGCCAGGCCCACCTGGGTCTGCTAAGCAACATCCAGGCCCGTAGCCCTTTAGAGCCCCTCTGTGTATGCCCAGCATAGAGAAACGCGCTGTACTCTCCTTGGGAGCAGCTTAAGGTCCTCAGCACTCGCACACGTTCACGGACACCGTTCTGGCACGTCCCACATGGCGTCGAAGTCTTACGCATTACCCTCGGCTGAGCTGAACTCAGAGAAACCCTCGGCTTCGCAGTCCACCTAGGACCTCCTGCCTGAAGTCACCGTGCCTCCCAGAGAGAATCGGCTTGCGTTCTTACTGCCATGTACGTCCCCTTCCTCCTGTGGCACTGCAGGCTTTGAATAGCCACAGGCCCAGAGGAGCAGCTACGGCGTTCCTTGGTTGAGGCAGTTCGCTTGACGCAGAACACCCTACTTCGAGAAGTTGATTCAGGGAAGGAAACTGAGGGTGACCTGTGTCTCTTTGGGCTTGTGAGAAACCACGGGGATGTCTGCTGAGTGCGCCCACGGAAACGGGGGCCTGCTGCAAGTAGCCTTGCTTTCCCGTTTGGAAGGCTGCGTTCATGCTGCCTTGAAGCTACCTGACATTCCCTGCTCTCGACAGGCCTGTTAGCCCTGTCAGAGTGCTTCGGGGAACGTTATGAGTCTGCTCTGTCTAAACCAGGTGCTTCCATGGCCGCGGCTCTGGTCCGCCTGCCAAGCTCTAGAGCTAGAGGGAACCTCAACGTGACAAGTTGCCTCCAGTGTAGGCCCCTAGTAGCCGTGCAGAAAGGGAGGCAGGCAGCTGTCTCCATGAGTTCTCAGTCGCTTAGAGGCTTTGTGTTAAAGGAAATAGTACACTTTGGAGGACTCCTAGGCCCCTCGGGTATGCATCACTTTCCCTCCAAGTTCACCGAGTACCTCCAGACCCCTGTGGGGCGGCTGAGCACTTCGAGGCCCATTGGTTGAACCCCCCCCCCGCGGAGGCCCTCTGTGCGTGCCGCGCGATGGGCTACACACTGAACGTCCCGCGAGGAGCGCTACATTTCCAGAGCCCTCGAACAGCCTCAGGACAGCATTTCGGGTGAGTCCGACTTTGTCATGGCCCTTGTGTGAGCTGCCGTGGGAAAACACTGTGCTTTGAATACTTCGAGGACCTCGTACCTGAAGTCACTCTGCCCGAGGAGAAAGTCAGCATCTTACCATGCCGTGTCGCTAACGGCACGCCCAGCACGAACACAGGCCTGGAAGTAAGGCCCCGAGTGGCGGTGCAGAAGCGGAGGCGTGCAGCAGTTTCCATGAGGCGGAGGCCTCGGCTCTGGGCACCTTCAACGGCAGCAGGGTTTTTTGGACACCTAGGAGGCTGGCGCGGGCCCCCTGTTCCCGGCAGGATCACTGAGTACCGCCAGTCCCACCTGGATCTGCTAAGCAACATCCAGGCCCGTAGCCCTTTAGAGCCCCTCTGTGTATGCCCAGCGTAGAGAAACGCGCTGCACTCTCCTTGGGAGCAGCTTAAGGTCCTCAGCACTCGCACACGTTCACGGACACCGTTCTGGCACGTCCCACATGGCGTCGAAGTCTTACGCATTACCCTCGGCTGTGCTGAACTCAGAGAAACCCTCGGCTTCGCAGTCCACCTAGGACCTCCTGCCTGAAGTCACCGTGCCTCCCAGAGAGAATCGGCTTGCGTTCTTACTGCCATGTACGTCCCCTTCCTCCTGTGGCACTGCAGGCTTTGAATAGCCACAGGCCCAGAGGAGCAGCTACAGCGTTCCTTGGTTGAGGCAGTTCGCTTGACGCAGAACACCCTACTTCGAGAAGTTGATTCAGGGAAGGAAACTCAGGGTGACCTGTGTCTCTTTGGGCTTGTGAGAAACCACGGGGATGTCTGCTGAGTGCGCCCACGGAAACGGGGGCCTGCTGCAAGTAGCCTTGCTTTCCCGTTTGGAAGGCTGCGTTCATGCTGCCTTGAAGCTACCTGACATTCCCTGCTCTCGACAGGCCTGTTAGCCCTGTCAGAGTGCTTCGGGGAACGTTATGAGTCTGCTCTGTCTAAACCAGGTGCTTCCATGGCCGCGGCTCTGGTCTGCCTGCCAAGCTCTAGAGCTAGAGGGAACCTCAACGTGACAAGTTGCCTCCAGCGTAGGCCCCTAGTAGCCGTGCAGAAAGGGAGGCAGGCAGCTGTCTTCATGAGTTGTCAGTCGCTTAGAGGCTTTGTTTTAAAGGAAGTAGTACACTTTGGAGGACTCCTAGGCCCCTCGGGTATGCATCACTTTCCCTCCAAGTTCACCGAGTACCTCCAGACCCCTGTGGGGCGGCTGAGCACTTCGAGGCCCATTGGTTGAACCCCCCCACCCGCGGAGGCCCTCTGTGCGTGCCGCGCGATGGGCTACACACTGGACGTCCCGCGAGGAGCGCTACATTTCCAGAGCCCTCGAACAGCCTCAGGACAGCATTTCGGGTGAGTCCGACTTTGTCATGGCCCTTGTGTGAGCTGCCGTGGGAAAACACTGTGCTTTGAATACTTCGAGGACCTCGTACCTGAAGTCACTCTGCCCGAGGAGAAAGTCAGCATCTTACCATGCGGTGTCGCTAACGGCACGCCCAGCACGAACACAGGCCTGGAAGTAAGGCCCCGAGTGGCGGTGCAGAAGCGGAGGCGTGCAGCAGTTTCCATGAGGCGGAGGCCTCGGCTCTGGGCACCTTCAACGGCAGCAGGGTTTTCTGGACACCTAGGAGGCTGGCGCGGGCCCCCTGTTCCCGGCAGGAACACTGAGTACCACCAGTCCCACCTGGGTCTGCTAAGCAACATCCAGGCCAGTAGGACTTTAGAGCCCCTCTGTGTATGCCCAGCGTAGAGAAACGCACTGCACTCTCCTTGGGAGCAGCTGAAGGTCCTCAGCACTCGCACACGTTCACGGACACCGTTCTGGCACGTCCCACATGGCGTCGAAGTCTTACGCATTACCCTCGGCTGAGCTGAACTCAGAGAAACCCTCGGCTTCGCAGTCCACCTAGGACCTCCTGCCTGAAGTCACCGTGCCTCCCAGAGAGAGTCGGCTTGCGTTCTTACTGCCATGTACGTCCCCTTCCTCCTGTGGCACTGCAGGCTTTGAATAGCCACAGGCCCAGAGGAGCAGCTACGGCGTTCCTTGTTTGAAGCAGTTCGCTTGACGCAGAACACCCTACTTCGAGAAGTTGATTCAGGGAAGGAAACTGAGGGTGACCTGTGTCTCTTTGGGCTTGTTAGAAACCACGGGGATGTCTGTTGAGTGCGCCCACGGAAACGGGGGCCTGCTGCAAGTAGCCTTGCTTTCCCGTTTGGAAGGCTGCGTTCATGCTGCCTTGAAGCTACCTGACATTCCCTGCTCTCGACAGACCTGTTAACCCTGTCAGAGTGCTTCGGGGAACGTTATGAGTCTGCTCTGTCTAAACCAGGTGCTTCCATGGCCGCGGCTCTGGTCCGCCTGCCAAGCTCTAGAGCTAGAGGGAACCTCAACGTGACAAGTTGCTTCCAGCGTAGGCCCCTAGTAGTCGTGCAGAAAAGGGAGGCAGGCAGCTGTCTCCATGAGTTCTCAGTCGCTTAGAGGCTTTGTTTTAAAGGAAGTAGTACACTTTGGAGGACTCCTAGGCCCCTCGGGTATGCATCACTTTCCCTCCAAGTTCACAGAGTACCTCCAGACCCCTGTGGGGCGGCTGAGCACTTCGAGGCCCATTGGTTGAACCCCCCCACCCGCGGAGGCCCTCTGTGCGTGCCGCGCGATGGGCTACACACTGGACGTCCCGCGAGGAGCGCTACATTTCCAGAGCCCTCGAACAGCCTCAGGACAGCATTTCGGGTGAGTCCGACTTTGTCATGGCCCTTGTGTGAGCTGCCGTGGGAAAACACTGTGCTTTGAATACTTCGAGGACCTCGTACCTGAAGTCACTCTGCCCGAGGAGAAAGTCAGCATCTTACCATGCGGTGTCGCTAACGGCACGCCCAGCACGAACACAGGCCTGGAAGTAAGGCCCCGAGTGGCGGTGCAGAAGCGGAGGCGTGCAGCAGTTTCCATGAGGCGGAGGCCTCGGCTCTGGGCACCTTCAACGGCAGCAGGGTTTTCTGGACACCTAGGAGGCTGGCGCGGGCCCCCTGTTCCCGGCAGGAACACTGAGTACCGCCAGTCCCACCTGGGTCTGCTAAGCAACATCCAGGCCCGTAGCCCTTTAGAGCCCCTCTGTGTATGCCCAGCGTAGAGAAACGCGCTGCACTCTCCTTGGGAGCAGCTTAAGGTCCTCAGCACTCGCACACGTTCACGGACACCGTTCTGGCACGTCCCACATGGCGTCGAAGTCTTACGCATTACCCTCGGCTGAGCTGAACTCAGAGAAACCCTCGGCTTCGCAGTCCACCTAGGACCTCCTGCCTGAAGTCACCGTGCCTCCCAGAGAGAATCGGCTTGCGTTCTTACTGCCATGTACGTCCCCTTCCTCCTGTGGCACTGCAGGCTTTGAATAGCCACAGGCCCAGAGGAGCAGCTACAGCGTTCCTTGGTTGAGGCAGTTCGCTTGACGCAGAACACCCTACTTCGAGAAGTTGATTCAGGGAAGGAAACTCAGGGTGACCTGTGTCTCTTTGGGCTTGTGAGAAACCACGGGGATGTCTGCTGAGTGCGCCCACGGAAACGGGGGCCTGCTGCAAGTAGCCTTGCTTTCCCGTTTGGAAGGCTGCGTTCATGCTGCCTTGAAGCTACCTGACATTCCCTGCTCTCGACAGGCCTGTTAGCCCTGTCAGAGTGCTTTGGGGAACGTTATGAGTCTGCTCTGTCTAAACCAGGTGCTTCCATGGCCGCGGCTCTGGTCCGCCTGCGAAGCTCTAGAGCTAGAGGGAACCTCAACGTGACAAGTTGCCTCCAGCGTAGGCCCCTAGTAGCCGTACAGAAAGGGAGGCAGGCAGCTGTCTTCATGAGTTGTCAGTCGCTTAGAGGCTTTGTTTTAAAGGAAGTAGTACACTTTGGAGGACTCCTAGGCCCCTCGGGTATGCATCACTTTCCCTCCAAGTTCACCGAGTACCTCCAGACCCCTGTGGGGCGGCTGAGCACTTCGAGGCCCATTGGTTGAACCCCCCCACCCGCGGAGGCCCTCTGTGCGTGCCGCGCGATGGGCTACACACTGGACGTCCCGCGAGGAGCGCTACATTTCCAGAGCCCTCGAACAGCCTCAGGACAGCATTTCGGGTGAGTCCGACTTTGTCATGGCCCTTGTGTGAGCTGCCGTGGGAAAACACTGTGCTTTGAATACTTCGAGGACCTCGTACCTGAAGTCACTCTGCCCGAGGAGAAAGTCAGCATCTTACCATGCCGTGTCGCTAACGGCACGCCCAGCACGAACACAGGCCTGGAAGTAAGGCCCCGAGTGGCGGTGCAGAAGCGGAGGCGTGCAGCAGTTTCCATGAGGCGGAGACCTCGGCTCTGGGCACCTTCAACGGCAGCAGGGTTTTCTGGACACCTAGGAGGCTGGCGCGGGCCCCCTGTTCCCGGCAGGACCACTGAGTACCGCCAGTCCCACCTGGGTCTGCTAAGCAACATCCAGGCCAGTAGGACTTTAGAGCCCCTCTGTGTATGCCCAGCGTAGAGAAACGCGCTGCACTCTTCTTGGGAGCAGCTTAAGGTCCTCAGCACTCGCACACGTTCACGGACACCGTTCTGGCACGTCCCACATGGCGTCGAAGTCTTACGCATTACCCTCGGCTGAGCTGAACTCAGAGAAACCCTCGGCTTCGCAGTCCACCTAGGACCTCCTGCCTGAAGTCACCGTGCCTCCCAGAGAGAATCGGCTTGCGTTCTTACTGCCATGTACGTCCCCTTCCTCCTGTGGCACTGCAGGCTTTGAATAGCCACAGGCCCAGAGGAGCAGCTACGGCGTTCCTTGGTTGAGGCAGTTCGCTTGACGCAGAACACCCTACTTCGAGAAGTTGATTCAGGGAAGGAAACTGAGGGTGACCTGTGTCTCTTTGGGCTTGTGAGAAACCACGGGGATGTCTGCTGAGTGCGCCCATGGAAACGGGGGCCTGCTGCAAGTAGCCTTGCTTTCCCGTTTGGAAGGCTGCGTTCATGCTGCCTTGAAGCTACCTGACATTCCCTGCTCTCGACAGGCCTGTTAGCCCTGTCAGAGTGCTTCGGGGAACGTTATGAGTCTGCTCTGTCTAAACCAGGTGCTTCCATGGCCACGGCTCTGGTCCGCCTGCCAAGCTCTAGAGCTAGAGGGAACCTCAACGTGACAAGTTGCCTCCAGCGTAGGCCCCTAGTAGCCGTGCAGAAAGGGAGGCAGGCAGCTGTCTCCATGAGTTCTCAGTCGCTTAGAGGCTTTGTGTTAAAGGAAGTAGTACACTTTGGAGGACTCCTAGGCCCCTCCTGTATGCATCACTTTCCCTCCAAGTTCACCGAGTACCTCCAGACCCCTGTGGGGCGGCTGAGCACTTCGAGGCCCATTGGTTGAACCCCCCCACCCGCGGAGGCCCTCTGTGCGTGCCGCGCGATGGGCTACACACTGGACGTCCCGCGAGGAGCGCTACATTTCCAGAGCCCTCGAACAGCCTCAGGACAGCATTTCGGGTGAGTCCGACTTTGTCATGGCCCTTGTGTGAGCTGCCGTGGGAAAACACTGTGCTTTGAATACTTCGAGGACCTCGTACCTGAAGTCACTCTGCCCGAGGAGAAAGTCAGCATCTTACCATGCCGTGTCGCTAACGGCACGCCCAGCACGAACACAGGCCTGGAAGTACGGCCCCGAGTGGCGGTGCAGAAGCGGAGGCGTGCAGCAGTTTCCATGAGGCGGAGGCCTCGGCTCTGGGCACCTTCAACGGCAGCAGGGTTTTCTGGACACCTAGGAGGCTGGCGCGGGCCCCCTGTTCCCGGCAGGAACACTGAGTACCGCCAGGCCCACCTGGGTCTGCTAAGCAACATCCAGGCCCGTAGCCCTTTAGAGCCCCTCTGTGTATGCCCAGCGTAGAGAAACGCGCTGCACTCTCCTTGGGAGCAGCTTAAGGTCCTCAGCACTCGCACACGTTCACGGACACCGTTCTGGCACGTCCCACATGGCATCGAAGTCTTACGCATTACCCTCGGCTGAGCTGAACTCAGAGAAACCCTCGGCTTCGCAGTCCACCTAGGACCTCCTGCCTGAAGTCACCGTGCCTCCCAGAGAGAATCGGCTTGCGTTCTTACTGCCATGTACGTCCCCTTCCTCCTGTGGCACTGCAGGCTTTGAATAGCCACAGGCCCAGAGGAGCAGCTACGGCGTTCCTTGGTTGAGGCAGTTCGCTTGACGCAGAACACCCTACTTCGAGAAGTGGATTCAGGGAAGGAAACTCAGGGTGACCTGTGTCTCTTTGGGCTTGTGAGAAACCACGGGGATGTCTGCTGAGTGCGCCCACGGAAACGGGGGCCTGCTGCAAGTAGCCTTGCTTTCCCGTTTGGAAGGCTGCGTTCATGCTGCCTTGAAGCTACCTGACATTCCCTGCTCTCGACAGGCCTGTTAGCCCTGTCAGAGTGCTTCGGGGAACGTTATGAGTCTGCTCTGTCTAAACCAGGTGCTTCCATGGCCGCGGCTCTGGTCCGCCTGCCAAGCTCTAGAGCTAGAGGGAACCTCAACGTGACAAGTTGCCTCCAGCGTAGGCCCCTAGTAGCCGTGCAGAAAGGGAGGCAGGCAGCTGTCTCCATGAGTTCTCAGTCGCTTAGAGGCTTTGTGTTAAAGGAAGTAGTACACTTTGGAGGACTCCTAGGCCCCTCGGGTATGCATCACTTTCCCTCCAAGTTCACCGAGTACCTCCAGACCCCTGTGGGGCGGCTGAGCACTTCGAGGCCCATTGGTTGAACCCCCCCACCCGCGGAGGCCCTCTGTGCGTGCCGCGCGATGGGCTACACACTGAACGTCCCGAGAGGAGCGCTACATTTCCAGAGCCCTCGAACAGCCTCAGGACAGCATTTCGGGTGAGTCCGACTTTGTCATGGCCCTTGTGTGAGCTGCCGTGGGAAAACACTCTGCTTTGAATACTTCGAGGACCTCGTACCTGAAGTCACTCTGCCCGAGGAGAAAGTCAGCATCTTACCATGCCGTGTCGCTAACGGCACGCCCAGCACGAACACAGGCCTGGAAGTAAGGCCCCGAGTGGCGGTGCAGAAGCGGAGGCGTGCAGCAGTTTCCATGAGGCGGAGGCCTCGGCTCTGGGCACCTTCAACGGCAGCAGGGTTTTCTGGACACCTAGGAGGCTGGCGCGGGCCCCCTGTTCCCGGCAGGAACACTGAGTACCGCCAGTCCCACCTGGGTCTGCTAAGCAACATCCAGGCCCGTAGCCCTTTAGAGCCCCTCTGTGTATGCCCAGCGTAGAGAAACGCGCTGCACTCTCCTTGGGAGCAGCTTAAGGTCCTCAGCACTCGCACACGTTCACGGACACCGTTCTGGCACGTCCCACATGGCGTCGAAGTCTTACGCATTACCCTCGGCTGAGCTGAACTCAGAGAAACCCTCGGCTTCGCAGTCCACCTAGGACCTCCTGCCTGAAGTCACCGTGCCTCCCAGAGAGAATCGGCTTGCGTTCTTACTGCCATGTACGTCCCCTTCCTCCTGTGGCACTGCAGGCTTTGAATAGCCACAGGCCCAGAGGAGCAGCTACGGCGTTCCTTGGTTGAGGCAGTTCGCTTGACGCAGAACACCCTACTTCGAGAAGTTGATTCAGGGAAGGAAACTGAGGGTGACCTGTGTCTCTTTGGGCTTGTGAGAAACCACGGGGATGTCTGCTGAGTGCGCCCACGGAAACGGGGGCCTGCTGCAAGTAGCCTTGCTTTCCCGTTTGGAAGGCTGCGTTCATGCTGCCTTGAAGCTACCTGACATTCCCTGCTCTCGACAGGCCTGTTAGCCCTGTCAGAGTGCTTCGGGGAACGTTATGAGTCTGCTCTGTCTAAACCAGGTGCTTCCATGGCCACGGCTCTGGTCCGCCTGCCAAGCTCTAGAGCTAGAGGGAACCTCAACGTGACAAGTTGCCTCCAGCGTAGGCCCCTAGTAGCCGTGCAGAAAGGGAGGCAGGCAGCTGTCTCCATGAGTTCTCAGTCGCTTAGAGGCTTTGTGTTAAAGGAAGTAGTACACTTTGGAGGACTCCTAGGCCCCTCGGGTATGCATCACTTTCCCTCCAAGTTCACCGAGTACCTCCAGACCCCTGTGGGGCGGCTGAGCACTTCGAGGCCCATTGGTTGAACCCCCCCACCCGCGGAGGCCCTCTGTGCGTGCCGCGCGATGGGCTACACACTGGACGTCCCGCGAGGAGCGCTACATTTCCAGAGCCCTCGAACAGCCTCAGGACAGCATTTCGGGTGAGTCCGACTTTGTCATGGCCCTTGTGTGAGCTGCCGTGGGAAAACACTGTGCTTTGAATACTTCGAGGACCTCGTACCTGAAGTCACTCTGCCCGAGGAGAAAGTCAGCATCTTACCATGCCGTGTCGCTAACGGCACGCCCAGCACGAACACAGGCCTGGAAGTAAGGCCCCGAGTGGCGGTGCAGAAGCGGAGGCGTGCAGCAGTTTCCATGAGGCGGAGGCCTCGGCTCTGGGCACCTTCAACGGCGGCAGGGTTTTCTGGACACCTAGGAGGCTGGCGCGGGCCCCCTGTTCCCGGCAGGAACACTGAGTACCGCCAGGCCCACCTGGGTCTGCTAAGCAACATCCAGGCCCGTAGCCCTTTAGAGCCCCTCTGTGTATGCCCAGCATAGAGAAACGCGCTGTACTCTCCTTGGGAGCAGCTTAAGGTCCTCAGCACTCGCACACGTTCACGGACACCGTTCTGGCACGTCCCACATGGCGTCGAAGTCTTACGCATTACCCTCGGCTGAGCTGAACTCAGAGAAACCCTCGGCTTCGCAGTCCACCTAGGACCTCCTGCCTGAAGTCACCGTGCCTCCCAGAGAGAATCGGCTTGCGTTCTTACTGCCATGTACGTCCCCTTCCTCCTGTGGCACTGCAGGCTTTGAATAGCCACAGGCCCAGAGGAGCAGCTACGGCGTTCCTTGGTTGAGGCAGTTCGCTTGACGCAGAACACCCTACTTCGAGAAGTTGATTCAGGGAAGGAAACTGAGGGTGACCTGTGTCTCTTTGGGCTTGTGAGAAACCACGGGGATGTCTGCTGAGTGCGCCCACGGAAACGGGGGCCTGCTGCAAGTAGCCTTGCTTTCCCGTTTGGAAGGCTGCGTTCATGCTGCCTTGAAGCTACCTGACATTCCCTGCTCTCGACAGGCCTGTTAGCCCTGTCAGAGTGCTTCGGGGAACGTTATGAGTCTGCTCTGTCTAAACCAGGTGCTTCCATGGCCGCGGCTCTGGTCCGCCTGCCAAGCTCTAGAGCTAGAGGGAACCTCAACGTGACAAGTTGCCTCCAGTGTAGGCCCCTAGTAGCCGTGCAGAAAGGGAGGCAGGCAGCTGTCTCCATGAGTTCTCAGTCGCTTAGAGGCTTTGTGTTAAAGGAAATAGTACACTTTGGAGGACTCCTAGGCCCCTCGGGTATGCATCACTTTCCCTCCAAGTTCACCGAGTACCTCCAGACCCCTGTGGGGCGGCTGAGCACTTCGAGGCCCATTGGTTGAACCCCCCCCCCGCGGAGGCCCTCTGTGCGTGCCGCGCGATGGGCTACACACTGAACGTCCCGCGAGGAGCGCTACATTTCCAGAGCCCTCGAACAGCCTCAGGACAGCATTTCGGGTGAGTCCGACTTTGTCATGGCCCTTGTGTGAGCTGCCGTGGGAAAACACTGTGCTTTGAATACTTCGAGGACCTCGTACCTGAAGTCACTCTGCCCGAGGAGAAAGTCAGCATCTTACCATGCCGTGTCGCTAACGGCACGCCCAGCACGAACACAGGCCTGGAAGTAAGGCCCCGAGTGGCGGTGCAGAAGCGGAGGCGTGCAGCAGTTTCCATGAGGCGGAGGCCTCGGCTCTGGGCACCTTCAACGGCGGCAGGGTTTTCTGTACACCTAGGAGGCTGGCGCGGGCCCCCTGTTCCCGGCAGGAACACTGAGTACCGCCAGGCCCACCTGGGTCTGCTAAGCAACATCCAGGCCCGTAGCCCTTTAGAGCCCCTCTGTGTATGCCCAGCATAGAGAAACGCGCTGTACTCTCCTTGGGAGCAGCTTAAGGTCCTCAGCACTCGCACACGTTCACGGACACCGTTCTGGCACGTCCCACATGGCGTCGAAGTCTTACGCATTACCCTCGGCTGAGCTGAACTCAGAGAAACCCTCGGCTTCGCAGTCCACCTAGGACCTCCTGCCTGAAGTCACCGTGCCTCCCAGAGAGAATCGGCTTGCGTTCTTACTGCCATGTACGTCCCCTTCCTCCTGTGGCACTGCAGGCTTTGAATAGCCACAGGCCCAGAGGAGCAGCTACGGCGTTCCTTGGTTGAGGCAGTTCGCTTGACGCAGAACACCCTACTTCGAGAAGTTGATTCAGGGAAGGAAACTGAGGGTGACCTGTGTCTCTTTGGGCTTGTGAGAAACCACGGGGATGTCTGCTGAGTGCGCCCACGGAAACGGGGGCCTGCTGCAAGTAGCCTTGCTTTCCCGTTTGGAAGGCTGCGTTCATGCTGCCTTGAAGCTACCTGACATTCCCTGCTCTCGACAGGCCTGTTAGCCCTGTCAGAGTGCTTCGGGGAACGTTATGAGTCTGCTCTGTCTAAACCAGGTGCTTCCATGGCCGCGGCTCTGGTCCGCCTGCCAAGCTCTAGAGCTAGAGGGAACCTCAACGTGACAAGTTGCCTCCAGTGTAGGCCCCTAGTAGCCGTGCAGAAAGGGAGGCAGGCAGCTGTCTCCATGAGTTCTCAGTCGCTTAGAGGCTTTGTGTTAAAGGAAATAGTACACTTTGGAGGACTCCTAGGCCCCTCGGGTATGCATCACTTTCCCTCCAAGTTCACCGAGTACCTCCAGACCCCTGTGGGGCGGCTGAGCACTTCGAGGCCCATTGGTTGAACCCCCCCCCCGCGGAGGCCCTCTGTGCGTGCCGCGCGATGGGCTACACACTGAACGTCCCGCGAGGAGCGCTACATTTCCAGAGCCCTCGAACAGCCTCAGGACAGCATTTCGGGTGAGTCCGACTTTGTCATGGCCCTTGTGTGAGCTGCCGTGGGAAAACACTGTGCTTTGAATACTTCGAGGACCTCGTACCTGAAGTCACTCTGCCCGAGGAGAAAGTCAGCATCTTACCATGCCGTGTCGCTAACGGCACGCCCAGCACGAACACAGGCCTGGAAGTAAGGCCCCGAGTGGCGGTGCAGAAGCGGAGGCGTGCAGCAGTTTCCATGAGGCGGAGGCCTCGGCTCTGGGCACCTTCAACGGCAGCAGGGTTTTTTGGACACCTAGGAGGCTGGCGCGGGCCCCCTGTTCCCGGCAGGATCACTGAGTACCGCCAGTCCCACCTGGATCTGCTAAGCAACATCCAGGCCCGTAGCCCTTTAGAGCCCCTCTGTGTATGCCCAGCGTAGAGAAACGCGCTGCACTCTCCTTGGGAGCAGCTTAAGGTCCTCAGCACTCGCACACGTTCACGGACACCGTTCTGGCACGTCCCACATGGCGTCGAAGTCTTACGCATTACCCTCGGCTGTGCTGAACTCAGAGAAACCCTCGGCTTCGCAGTCCACCTAGGACCTCCTGCCTGAAGTCACCGTGCCTCCCAGAGAGAATCGGCTTGCGTTCTTACTGCCATGTACGTCCCCTTCCTCCTGTGGCACTGCAGGCTTTGAATAGCCACAGGCCCAGAGGAGCAGCTACAGCGTTCCTTGGTTGAGGCAGTTCGCTTGACGCAGAACACCCTACTTCGAGAAGTTGATTCAGGGAAGGAAACTCAGGGTGACCTGTGTCTCTTTGGGCTTGTGAGAAACCACGGGGATGTCTGCTGAGTGCGCCCACGGAAACGGGGGCCTGCTGCAAGTAGCCTTGCTTTCCCGTTTGGAAGGCTGCGTTCATGCTGCCTTGAAGCTACCTGACATTCCCTGCTCTCGACAGGCCTGTTAGCCCTGTCAGAGTGCTTCGGGGAACGTTATGAGTCTGCTCTGTCTAAACCAGGTGCTTCCATGGCCGCGGCTCTGGTCTGCCTGCCAAGCTCTAGAGCTAGAGGGAACCTCAACGTGACAAGTTGCCTCCAGCGTAGGCCCCTAGTAGCCGTGCAGAAAGGGAGGCAGGCAGCTGTCTTCATGAGTTGTCAGTCGCTTAGAGGCTTTGTTTTAAAGGAAGTAGTACACTTTGGAGGACTCCTAGGCCCCTCGGGTATGCATCACTTTCCCTCCAAGTTCACCGAGTACCTCCAGACCCCTGTGGGGCGGCTGAGCACTTCGAGGCCCATTGGTTGAACCCCCCCACCCGCGGAGGCCCTCTGTGCGTGCCGCGCGATGGGCTACACACTGGACGTCCCGCGAGGAGCGCTACATTTCCAGAGCCCTCGAACAGCCTCAGGACAGCATTTCGGGTGAGTCCGACTTTGTCATGGCCCTTGTGTGAGCTGCCGTGGGAAAACACTGTGCTTTGAATACTTCGAGGACCTCGTACCTGAAGTCACTCTGCCCGAGGAGAAAGTCAGCATCTTACCATGCGGTGTCGCTAACGGCACGCCCAGCACGAACACAGGCCTGGAAGTAAGGCCCCGAGTGGCGGTGCAGAAGCGGAGGCGTGCAGCAGTTTCCATGAGGCGGAGGCCTCGGCTCTGGGCACCTTCAACGGCAGCAGGGTTTTCTGGACACCTAGGAGGCTGGCGCGGGCCCCCTGTTCCCGGCAGGAACACTGAGTACCACCAGTCCCACCTGGGTCTGCTAAGCAACATCCAGGCCAGTAGGACTTTAGAGCCCCTCTGTGTATGCCCAGCGTAGAGAAACGCACTGCACTCTCCTTGGGAGCAGCTGAAGGTCCTCAGCACTCGCACACGTTCACGGACACCGTTCTGGCACGTCCCACATGGCGTCGAAGTCTTACGCATTACCCTCGGCTGAGCTGAACTCAGAGAAACCCTCGGCTTCGCAGTCCACCTAGGACCTCCTGCCTGAAGTCACCGTGCCTCCCAGAGAGAGTCGGCTTGCGTTCTTACTGCCATGTACGTCCCCTTCCTCCTGTGGCACTGCAGGCTTTGAATAGCCACAGGCCCAGAGGAGCAGCTACGGCGTTCCTTGTTTGAAGCAGTTCGCTTGACGCAGAACACCCTACTTCGAGAAGTTGATTCAGGGAAGGAAACTGAGGGTGACCTGTGTCTCTTTGGGCTTGTTAGAAACCACGGGGATGTCTGTTGAGTGCGCCCACGGAAACGGGGGCCTGCTGCAAGTAGCCTTGCTTTCCCGTTTGGAAGGCTGCGTTCATGCTGCCTTGAAGCTACCTGACATTCCCTGCTCTCGACAGACCTGTTAACCCTGTCAGAGTGCTTCGGGGAACGTTATGAGTCTGCTCTGTCTAAACCAGGTGCTTCCATGGCCGCGGCTCTGGTCCGCCTGCCAAGCTCTAGAGCTAGAGGGAACCTCAACGTGACAAGTTGCTTCCAGCGTAGGCCCCTAGTAGTCGTGCAGAAAAGGGAGGCAGGCAGCTGTCTCCATGAGTTCTCAGTCGCTTAGAGGCTTTGTTTTAAAGGAAGTAGTACACTTTGGAGGACTCCTAGGCCCCTCGGGTATGCATCACTTTCCCTCCAAGTTCACAGAGTACCTCCAGACCCCTGTGGGGCGGCTGAGCACTTCGAGGCCCATTGGTTGAACCCCCCCACCCGCGGAGGCCCTCTGTGCGTGCCGCGCGATGGGCTACACACTGGACGTCCCGCGAGGAGCGCTACATTTCCAGAGCCCTCGAACAGCCTCAGGACAGCATTTCGGGTGAGTCCGACTTTGTCATGGCCCTTGTGTGAGCTGCCGTGGGAAAACACTGTGCTTTGAATACTTCGAGGACCTCGTACCTGAAGTCACTCTGCCCGAGGAGAAAGTCAGCATCTTACCATGCGGTGTCGCTAACGGCACGCCCAGCACGAACACAGGCCTGGAAGTAAGGCCCCGAGTGGCGGTGCAGAAGCGGAGGCGTGCAGCAGTTTCCATGAGGCGGAGGCCTCGGCTCTGGGCACCTTCAACGGCAGCAGGGTTTTCTGGACACCTAGGAGGCTGGCGCGGGCCCCCTGTTCCCGGCAGGAACACTGAGTACCGCCAGTCCCACCTGGGTCTGCTAAGCAACATCCAGGCCCGTAGCCCTTTAGAGCCCCTCTGTGTATGCCCAGCGTAGAGAAACGCGCTGCACTCTCCTTGGGAGCAGCTTAAGGTCCTCAGCACTCGCACACGTTCACGGACACCGTTCTGGCACGTCCCACATGGCGTCGAAGTCTTACGCATTACCCTCGGCTGAGCTGAACTCAGAGAAACCCTCGGCTTCGCAGTCCACCTAGGACCTCCTGCCTGAAGTCACCGTGCCTCCCAGAGAGAATCGGCTTGCGTTCTTACTGCCATGTACGTCCCCTTCCTCCTGTGGCACTGCAGGCTTTGAATAGCCACAGGCCCAGAGGAGCAGCTACAGCGTTCCTTGGTTGAGGCAGTTCGCTTGACGCAGAACACCCTACTTCGAGAAGTTGATTCAGGGAAGGAAACTCAGGGTGACCTGTGTCTCTTTGGGCTTGTGAGAAACCACGGGGATGTCTGCTGAGTGCGCCCACGGAAACGGGGGCCTGCTGCAAGTAGCCTTGCTTTCCCGTTTGGAAGGCTGCGTTCATGCTGCCTTGAAGCTACCTGACATTCCCTGCTCTCGACAGGCCTGTTAGCCCTGTCAGAGTGCTTTGGGGAACGTTATGAGTCTGCTCTGTCTAAACCAGGTGCTTCCATGGCCGCGGCTCTGGTCCGCCTGCGAAGCTCTAGAGCTAGAGGGAACCTCAACGTGACAAGTTGCCTCCAGCGTAGGCCCCTAGTAGCCGTACAGAAAGGGAGGCAGGCAGCTGTCTTCATGAGTTGTCAGTCGCTTAGAGGCTTTGTTTTAAAGGAAGTAGTACACTTTGGAGGACTCCTAGGCCCCTCGGGTATGCATCACTTTCCCTCCAAGTTCACCGAGTACCTCCAGACCCCTGTGGGGCGGCTGAGCACTTCGAGGCCCATTGGTTGAACCCCCCCACCCGCGGAGGCCCTCTGTGCGTGCCGCGCGATGGGCTACACACTGGACGTCCCGCGAGGAGCGCTACATTTCCAGAGCCCTCGAACAGCCTCAGGACAGCATTTCGGGTGAGTCCGACTTTGTCATGGCCCTTGTGTGAGCTGCCGTGGGAAAACACTGTGCTTTGAATACTTCGAGGACCTCGTACCTGAAGTCACTCTGCCCGAGGAGAAAGTCAGCATCTTACCATGCCGTGTCGCTAACGGCACGCCCAGCACGAACACAGGCCTGGAAGTAAGGCCCCGAGTGGCGGTGCAGAAGCGGAGGCGTGCAGCAGTTTCCATGAGGCGGAGACCTCGGCTCTGGGCACCTTCAACGGCAGCAGGGTTTTCTGGACACCTAGGAGGCTGGCGCGGGCCCCCTGTTCCCGGCAGGACCACTGAGTACCGCCAGTCCCACCTGGGTCTGCTAAGCAACATCCAGGCCAGTAGGACTTTAGAGCCCCTCTGTGTATGCCCAGCGTAGAGAAACGCGCTGCACTCTCCTTGGGAGCAGCTTAAGGTCCTCAGCACTCGCACACGTTCACGGACACCGTTCTGGCACGTCCCACATGGCGTCGAAGTCTTACGCATTACCCTCGGCTGAGCTGAACTCAGAGAAACCCTCGGCTTCGCAGTCCACCTAGGACCTCCTGCCTGAAGTCACCGTGCCTCCCAGAGAGAGTCGGCTTGCGTTCTTACTGCCATGTACGTCCCCTTCCTCCTGTGGCACTGCAGGCTTTGAATAGCCACAGGCCCAGAGGAGCAGCTACGGCGTTCCTTGGTTGAGGCAGTTCGCTTGACGCAGAACACCCTACTTCGAGAAGTTGATTCAGGGAAGGAAACTCAGGGTGACCTGTGTCTCTTTGGGCTTGTGAGAAACCACGGGGATGTCTGCTGAGTGCGCCCACGGAAACGGGGGCCTGCTGCAAGTAGCCTTGCTTTCCCGTTTGGAAGGCTGCGTTCATGCTGCCTTGAAGCTACCTGACATTCCCTGCTCTCGACAGGCCTGTTAGCCCTGTCAGAGTGCTTCGGGGAACGTTATGAGTCTGCTCTGTCTAAACCAGGTGCTTCCATGGCCGCGGCTCTGGTCCGCCTGCCAAGCTCTAGAGCTAGAGGGAACCTCAACGTGACAAGTTGCCTCCAGCGTAGGCCCCTAGTAGCCGTGCAGAAAGGGAGGCAGGCAGCTGTCTCCATGAGTTCTCAGTCGCTTAGAGGCTTTGTTTTAAAGGAAGTAGTACACTTTGGAGGACTCCTAGGCCCCTCGGGTATGCATCACTTTCCCTCCAAGTTCACAGAGTACCTCCAGACCCCTGTGGGGCGGCTGAGCACTTCGAGGCCCATTGGTTGAACCCCCCCACCCGCGGAGGCCCTCTGTGCGTGCCGCGCGATGGGCTACACACTGGACGTCCCGCGAGGAGCGCTACATTTCCAGAGCCCTCGAACAGCCTCAGGACAGCATTTCGGGTGAGTCCGACTTTGTCATGGCCCTTGTGTGAGCTGCCGTGGGAAAACACTGTGCTTTGAATACTTCGAGGACCTCGTACTTGAAGTCACTCTGCCCGAGGAGAAAGTCAGCATCTTACCATGCCGTGTCGCTAACGGCACGCCCAGCACGAACACAGGCCTGGAAGTAAGGCCCCGAGTGGCGGTGCAGAAGCGGAGGCGTGCAGCAGTTTCCATGAGGCGGAGGCCTCGGCTCTGGGCACCTTCAACGGCAGCAGGGTTTTCTGGACACCTAGGAGGCTGGCGCGGGCCCCCTGTTCCCGGCAGGAACACTGAGTACCGCCAGGCCCACCTGGGTCTGCTAAGCAACATCCAGGCCCGTAGCCCTTTAGAGCCCCTCTGTGTATGCCGAGCATAGGGAACGCGCTGCACTCTCCTTGGGAGCAGCTTAAGGTCCTCAGCACTCGCACACGTTCACGGACACCGTTCTGGCACGTCCCACATGGCGTCGAAGTCTTACGCATTACCCTCGGCTGAGCTGAACTCAGAGAAACCCTCGGCTTCGCAGTCCACCTAGGACCTCCTGCCTGAAGTCACCGTGCCTCCCAGAGAGAATCGGCTTGCGTTCTTACTGTCATGTACGTCCCCTTCCTCCTGTGGAACTGCAGGCTTTGAATAGCCACAGGCCCAGAGGAGCAGCTACAGCATTCCTTGGTTGAGGCAGTTCGCTTGACGCAGAACACCCTACTTCGAGAAGTTGATTCAGGGAAGGAAACTGAGGGTGACCTGTGTCTCTTTGGGCTTGTGAGAAACCACGGGGATGTCTGCTGAGTGCGCCCTCGGAAACGGGGGCCTGCTGCAAGTAGCCTTGCTTTCCCGTTTGGAAGGCTGCGTTCATGCTGCCTTGAAGCTACCTGACATTCCCTGCTCTCGACAGGCCTGTTAGCCCTGTCAGAGTGCTTCGGGGAACGTTATGAGTCTGCTCTGTCTAAACCAGGTGCTTCCATGGCCGCAGCTCTGGTCCGCCTGACAAGCTCTGGAGCTAGAGGGAACCTCAACGTGACAAGTTGCCTCCAGCGTAGGCCCCTAGTAGCCGTGCAGAAAGGGAGGCAGGCAGCTGTCTCCATGAGTTCTCAGTCGCTTAGAGGCTTTGTGTTAAAGGAAGTAGTACACTTTGGAGGACTCCTAGGCCCCTCGGGTATGCATCACTTTCCCTCCAAGTTCACCGAGTACCTCCAGACCCCTGTGGGGCGGCTGAGCACTTCGAGGCCCATTGGTTGAACCCCCCCACCCGCGGAGGCCCTCTGTGCGTGCCGCGCGATGGGCTACACACTGGACGTCCCGCGAGGAGCGCTACATTTCCAGAGCCCTCGAACAGCCTCAGGACAGCATTTCGGGTGAGTCCGACTTTGTCATGGCCCTTGTGTGAGCTGCCGTGGGAAAACACTGTGCTTTGAATACTTCGAGGACCTCGTACCTGAAGTCACTCTGCCCGAGGAGAAAGTCAGCATCTTACCATGCCGTGTCGCTAACGGCACGCCCAGCACGAACACAGGCCTGGAAGTAAGGCCCCGAGTGGCGGTGCAGAAGCGGAGGCGTGCAGCAGTTTCCATGAGGCGGAGGCCTCGGCTCTGGGCACCTTCAACGGCGGCAGGGTTTTCTGGACACCTAGGAGGCTGGCGCGGGCCCCCTGTTCCCGGCAGGAACACTGAGTACCGCCAGGCCCACCTGGGTCTGCTAAGCAACATCCAGGCCCGTAGCCCTTTAGAGCCCCTCTGTGTATGCCCAGCGTAGAGAAACGCGCTGTACTCTCCTTGGGAGCAGCTTAAGGTCCTCAGCACTCGCACACGTTCACGGACACCGTTCTGGCACGTCCCACATGGCGTCGAAGTCTTACGCATTACCCTCGGCTGAGCTGAACTCAGAGAAACCCTCGGCTTCGCAGTCCACCTAGGACCTCCTGCCTGAAGTCACCGTGCCTCCCAGAGAGAATCGGCTTGCGTTCTTACTGCCATGTACGTCCCCTTCCTCCTGTGGCACTGCAGGCTTTGAATAGCCACAGGCCCAGAGGAGCAGCTACGGCGTTCCTTGGTTGAGGCAGTTCGCTTGACGCAGAACACCCTACTTCGAGAAGTTGATTCAGGGAAGGAAACTGAGGGTGACCTGTGTCTCTTTGGGCTTGTGAGAAACCACGGGGATGTCTGCTGAGTGCGCCCACGGAAACGGGGGCCTGCTGCAAGTAGCCTTGCTTTCCCGTTTGGAAGGCTGCGTTCATGCTGCCTTGAAGCTACCTGACATTCCCTGCTCTCGACAGGCCTGTTAGCCCTGTCAGAGTGCTTCGGGGAACGTTATGAGTCTGCTCTGTCTAAACCAGGTGCTTCCATGGCCGCGGCTCTGGTCCGCCTGCCAAGCTCTAGAGCTAGAGGGAACCTCAACGTGACAAGTTGCCTCCAGCGTAGGCCCCTAGTAGCCGTGCAGAAAGGGAGGCAGGCAGCTGTCTCCATGAGTTCTCAGTCGCTTAGAGGCTTTGTGTTAAAGGAAGTAGTACACTTTGGAGGACTCCTAGGCCCCTCGGGTATGCATCACTTTCCCTCCAAGTTCACAGAGTACCTCCAGACCCCTGTGGGGCGGCTGAGCACTTCGAGGCCCATTGGTTGAACCCCCCCACCCGCGGAGGCCCTCTGTGCGTGCCGCGCGATGGGCTACACACTGGACGTCCCGCGAGGAGCGCTACATTTCCAGAGCCCTCGAACAGCCTCAGGACAGCATTTCGGGTGAGTCCGACTTTGTCATGGCCCTTGTGTGAGCTGCCGTGGGAAAACACTGTGCTTTGAATACTTCGAGGACCTCGTACCTGAAGTCACTCTGCCCGAGGAGAAAGTCAGCATCTTACCATGCCGTGTCGCTAACGGCACGCCCAGCACGAACACAGGCCTGGAAGTAAGGCCCCGAGTGGCGGTGCAGAAGCGGAGGCGTGCAGCAGTTTCCATGAGGCGGAGGCCTCGGCTCTGGGCACCTTCAACGGCGGCAGGGTTTTCTGGACACCTAGGAGGCTGGCGCGGGCCCCCTGTTCCCGGCAGGAACACTGAGTACCGCCAGGCCCACCTGGGTCTGCTAAGCAACATCCAGGCCCGTAGCCCTTTAGAGCCCCTCTGTGTATGCCCAGCGTAGAGAAACGCGCTGTACTCTCCTTGGGAGCAGCTTAAGGTCCTCAGCACTCGCACACGTTCACGGACACCGTTCTGGCACGTCTCACATGGCGTCGAAGTCTTACGCATTACCCTCGGCTGAGCTGAACTCAGAGAAACCCTCGGCTTCGCAGTCCACCTAGGACCTCCTGCCTGAAGTCACCGTGCCTCCCAGAGAGAATCGGCTTGCGTTCTTACTGCCATGTACGTCCCCTTCCTCCTGTGGCACTGCAGGCTTTGAATAGCCACAGGCCCAGAGGAGCAGCTACGGCGTTCCTTGGTTGAGGCAGTTCGCTTGACGCAGAACACCCTACTTCGAGAAGTTGATTCAGGGAAGGAAACTGAGGGTGACCTGTGTCTCTTTGGGCTTGTGAGAAACCACGGGGATGTCTGCTGAGTGCGCCCACGGAAACGGGGGCCTGCTGCAAGTAGCCTTGCTTTCCCGTTTGGAAGGCTGCGTTCATGCTGCCTTGAAGCTACCTGACATTCCCTGCTCTCGACAGGCCTGTTAGCCCTGTCAGAGTGCTTCGGGGAACGTTATGAGTCTGCTCTGTCTAAACCAGGTGCTTCCATGGCCGCGGCTCTGGTCCGCCTGCCAAGCTCTAGAGCTAGAGGGAACCTCAACGTGACAAGTTGCTTCCAGCGTAGGCCCCTAGTAGTCGTGCAGAAAAGGGAGGCAGGCAGCTGTCTCCATGAGTTCTCAGTCGCTTAGAGGCTTTGTTTTAAAGGAAGTAGTACACTTTGGAGGACTCCTAGGCCCCTCGGGTATGCATCACTTTCCCTCCAAGTTCACAGAGTACCTCCAGACCCCTGTGGGGCGGCTGAGCACTTCGAGGCCCATTGGTTGAACCCCCCCACCCGCGGAGGCCCTCTGTGCGTGCCGCGCGATGGGCTACACACTGGACGTCCCGCGAGGAGCGCTACATTTCCAGAGCCCTCGAACAGCCTCAGGACAGCATTTCGGGTGAGTCCGACTTTGTCATGGCCCTTGTGTGAGCTGCCGTGGGAAAACACTGTGCTTTGAATACTTCGAGGACCTCGTACCTGAAGTCACTCTGCCCGAGGAGAAAGTCAGCATCTTACCATGCGGTGTCGCTAACGGCACGCCCAGCACGAACACAGGCCTGGAAGTAAGGCCCCGAGTGGCGGTGCAGAAGCGGAGGCGTGCAGCAGTTTCCATGAGGCGGAGGCCTCGGCTCTGGGCACCTTCAACGGCAGCAGGGTTTTCTGGACACCTAGGAGGCTGGCGCGGGCCCCCTGTTCCCGGCAGGAACACTGAGTACCGCCAGTCCCACCTGGGTCTGCTAAGCAACATCCAGGCCCGTAGCCCTTTAGAGCCCCTCTGTGTATGCCCAGCGTAGAGAAACGCGCTGCACTCTCCTTGGGAGCAGCTTAAGGTCCTCAGCACTCGCACACGTTCACGGACACCGTTCTGGCACGTCCCACATGGCGTCGAAGTCTTACGCATTACCCTCGGCTGAGCTGAACTCAGAGAAACCCTCGGCTTCGCAGTCCACCTAGGACCTCCTGCCTGAAGTCACCGTGCCTCCCAGAGAGAATCGGCTTGCGTTCTTACTGCCATGTACGTCCCCTTCCTCCTGTGGCACTGCAGGCTTTGAATAGCCACAGGCCCAGAGGAGCAGCTACAGCGTTCCTTGGTTGAGGCAGTTCGCTTGACGCAGAACACCCTACTTCGAGAAGTTGATTCAGGGAAGGAAACTCAGGGTGACCTGTGTCTCTTTGGGCTTGTGAGAAACCACGGGGATGTCTGCTGAGTGCGCCCACGGAAACGGGGGCCTGCTGCAAGTAGCCTTGCTTTCCCGTTTGGAAGGCTGCGTTCATGCTGCCTTGAAGCTACCTGACATTCCCTGCTCTCGACAGGCCTGTTAGCCCTGTCAGAGTGCTTCGGGGAACGTTATGAGTCTGCTCTGTCTAAACCAGGTGCTTCCATGGCCGCGGCTCTGGTCCGCCTGCCAAGCTCTAGAGCTAGAGGGAACCTCAACGTGACAAGTTGCCTCCAGCGTAGGCCCCTAGTAGCCGTACAGAAAGGGAGGCAGGCAGCTGTCTTCATGAGTTGTCAGTCGCTTAGAGGCTTTGTTTTAAAGGAAGTAGTACACTTTGGAGGACTCCTAGGCCCCTCGGGTATGCATCACTTTCCCTCCAAGTTCACCGAGTACCTCCAGACCCCTGTGGGGCGGCTGAGCACTTCGAGGCCCATTGGTTGAACCCCCCCACCCGCGGAGGCCCTCTGTGCGTGCCGCGCGATGGGCTACACACTGGACGTCCCGCGAGGAGCGCTACATTTCCAGAGCCCTCGAACAGCCTCAGGACAGCATTTCGGGTGAGTCCGACTTTGTCATGGCCCTTGTGTGAGCTGCCGTGGGAAAACACTGTGCTTTGAATACTTCGAGGACCTCGTACCTGAAGTCACTCTGCCCGAGGAGAAAGTCAGCATCTTACCATGCCGTGTCGCTAACGGCACGCCCAGCACGAACACAGGCCTGGAAGTAAGGCCCCGAGTGGCGGTGCAGAAGCGGAGGCGTGCAGCAGTTTCCATGAGGCGGAGACCTCGGCTCTGGGCACCTTCAACGGCAGCAGGGTTTTCTGGACACCTAGGAGGCTGGCGCGGGCCCCCTGTTCCCGGCAGGACCACTGAGTACCGCCAGTCCCACCTGGGTCTGCTAAGCAACATCCAGGCCAGTAGGACTTTAGAGCCCCTCTGTGTATGCCCAGCGTAGAGAAACGCGCTGCACTCTCCTTGGGAGCAGCTTAAGGTCCTCAGCACTCGCACACGTTCACGGACACCGTTCTGGCACGTCCCACATGGCGTCGAAGTCTTACGCATTACCCTCGGCTGAGCTGAACTCAGAGAAACCCTCGGCTTCGCAGTCCACCTAGGACCTCCTGCCTGAAGTCACCGTGCCTCCCAGAGAGAGTCGGCTTGCGTTCTTACTGCCATGTACGTCCCCTTCCTCCTGTGGCACTGCAGGCTTTGAATAGCCACAGGCCCAGAGGAGCAGCTACGGCGTTCCTTGGTTGAGGCAGTTCGCTTGACGCAGAACACCCTACTTCGAGAAGTTGATTCAGGGAAGGAAACTCAGGGTGACCTGTGTCTCTTTGGGCTTGTGAGAAACCACGGGGATGTCTGCTGAGTGCGCCCACGGAAACGGGGGCCTGCTGCAAGTAGCCTTGCTTTCCCGTTTGGAAGGCTGCGTTCATGCTGCCTTGAAGCTACCTGACATTCCCTGCTCTCGACAGGCCTGTTAGCCCTGTCAGAGTGCTTCGGGGAACGTTATGAGTCTGCTCTGTCTAAACCAGGTGCTTCCATGGCCGCGGCTCTGGTCCGCCTGCCAAGCTCTAGAGCTAGAGGGAACCTCAACGTGACAAGTTGCCTCCAGCGTAGGCCCCTAGTAGCCGTGCAGAAAGGGAGGCAGGCAGCTGTCTCCATGAGTTCTCAGTCGCTTAGAGGCTTTGTTTTAAAGGAAGTAGTACACTTTGGAGGACTCCTAGGCCCCTCGGGTATGCATCACTTTCCCTCCAAGTTCACAGAGTACCTCCAGACCCCTGTGGGGCGGCTGAGCACTTCGAGGCCCATTGGTTGAACCCCCCCACCCGCGGAGGCCCTCTGTGCGTGCCGCGCGATGGGCTACACACTGGACGTCCCGCGAGGAGCGCTACATTTCCAGAGCCCTCGAACAGCCTCAGGACAGCATTTCGGGTGAGTCCGACTTTGTCATGGCCCTTGTGTGAGCTGCCGTGGGAAAACACTGTGCTTTGAATACTTCGAGGACCTCGTACTTGAAGTCACTCTGCCCGAGGAGAAAGTCAGCATCTTACCATGCCGTGTCGCTAACGGCACGCCCAGCACGAACACAGGCCTGGAAGTAAGGCCCCGAGTGGCGGTGCAGAAGCGGAGGCGTGCAGCAGTTTCCATGAGGCGGAGGCCTCGGCTCTGGGCACCTTCAACGGCAGCAGGGTTTTCTGGACACCTAGGAGGCTGGCGCGGGCCCCCTGTTCCCGGCAGGAACACTGAGTACCGCCAGGCCCACCTGGGTCTGCTAAGCAACATCCAGGCCCGTAGCCCTTTAGAGCCCCTCTGTGTATGCCGAGCATAGGGAACGCGCTGCACTCTCCTTGGGAGCAGCTTAAGGTCCTCAGCACTCGCACACGTTCACGGACACCGTTCTGGCACGTCCCACATGGCGTCGAAGTCTTACGCATTACCCTCGGCTGAGCTGAACTCAGAGAAACCCTCGGCTTCGCAGTCCACCTAGGACCTCCTGCCTGAAGTCACCGTGCCTCCCAGAGAGAATCGGCTTGCGTTCTTACTGTCATGTACGTCCCCTTCCTCCTGTGGCACTGCAGGCTTTGAATAGCCACAGGCCCAGAGGAGCAGCTACAGCATTCCTTGGTTGAGGCAGTTCGCTTGACGCAGAACACCCTACTTCGAGAAGTTGATTCAGGGAAGGAAACTGAGGGTGACCTGTGTCTCTTTGGGCTTGTGAGAAACCACGGGGATGTCTGCTGAGTGCGCCCACGGAAACGGGGGCCTGCTGCAAGTAGCCTTGCTTTCCCGTTTGGAAGGCTGCGTTCATGCTGCCTTGAAGCTACCTGACATTCCCTGCTCTCGACAGGCCTGTTAGCCCTGTCAGAGTGCTTCGGGGAACGTTATGAGTCTGCTCTGTCTAAACCAGGTGCTTCCATGGCCGCAGCTCTGGTCCGCCTGACAAGCTCTGGAGCTAGAGGGAACCTCAACGTGACAAGTTGCCTCCAGCGTAGGCCCCTAGTAGCCGTGCAGAAAGGGAGGCAGGCAGCTGTCTCCATGAGTTCTCAGTCGCTTAGAGGCTTTGTGTTAAAGGAAGTAGTACACTTTGGAGGACTCCTAGGCCCCTCGGGTATGCATCACTTTCCCTCCAAGTTCACCGAGTACCTCCAGACCCCTGTGGGGCGGCTGAGCACTTCGAGGCCCATTGGTTGAACCCCCCCACCCGCGGAGGCCCTCTGTGCGTGCCGCGCGATGGGCTACACACTGGACGTCCCGCGAGGAGCGCTACATTTCCAGAGCCCTCGAACAGCCTCAGGACAGCATTTCGGGTGAGTCCGACTTTGTCATGGCCCTTGTGTGAGCTGCCGTGGGAAAACACTGTGCTTTGAATACTTCGAGGACCTCGTACCTGAAGTCACTCTGCCCGAGGAGAAAGTCAGCATCTTACCATGCCGTGTCGCTAACGGCACGCCCAGCACGAACACAGGCCTGGAAGTAAGGCCCCGAGTGGCGGTGCAGAAGCGGAGGCGTGCAGCAGTTTCCATGAGGCGGAGGCCTCGGCTCTGGGCACCTTCAACGGCGGCAGGGTTTTCTGGACACCTAGGAGGCTGGCGCGGGCCCCCTGTTCCCGGCAGGAACACTGAGTACCGCCAGGCCCACCTGGGTCTGCTAAGCAACATCCAGGCCCGTAGCCCTTTAGAGCCCCTCTGTGTATGCCCAGCGTAGAGAAACGCGCTGTACTCTCCTTGGGAGCAGCTTAAGGTCCTCAGCACTCGCACACGTTCACGGACACCGTTCTGGCACGTCCCACATGGCGTCGAAGTCTTACGCATTACCCTCGGCTGAGCTGAACTCAGAGAAACCCTCGGCTTCGCAGTCCACCTAGGACCTCCTGCCTGAAGTCACCGTGCCTCCCAGAGAGAATCGGCTTGCGTTCTTACTGCCATGTACGTCCCCTTCCTCCTGTGGCACTGCAGGCTTTGAATAGCCACAGGCCCAGAGGAGCAGCTACGGCGTTCCTTGGTTGAGGCAGTTCGCTTGACGCAGAACACCCTACTTCGAGAAGTTGATTCAGGGAAGGAAACTGAGGGTGACCTGTGTCTCTTTGGGCTTGTGAGAAACCACGGGGATGTCTGCTGAGTGCGCCCACGGAAACGGGGGCCTGCTGCAAGTAGCCTTGCTTTCCCGTTTGGAAGGCTGCGTTCATGCTGCCTTGAAGCTACCTGACATTCCCTGCTCTCGACAGGCCTGTTAGCCCTGTCAGAGTGCTTCGGGGAACGTTATGAGTCTGCTCTGTCTAAACCAGGTGCTTCCATGGCCGCGGCTCTGGTCCGCCTGCCAAGCTCTAGAGCTAGAGGGAACCTCAACGTGACAAGTTGCCTCCAGCGTAGGCCCCTAGTAGCCGTGCAGAAAGGGAGGCAGGCAGCTGTCTCCATGAGTTCTCAGTCGCTTAGAGGCTTTGTGTTAAAGGAAGTAGTACACTTTGGAGGACTCCTAGGCCCCTCGGGTATGCATCACTTTCCCTCCAAGTTCACCGAGTACCTCCAGACCCCTGTGGGGCGGCTGAGCACTTCGAGGCCCATTGGTTGAACCCCCCCACCCGCGGAGGCCCTCTGTGCGTGCCGCGCGATGGGCTACACACTGGACGTCCCGCGAGGAGCGCTACATTTCCAGAGCCCTCGAACAGCCTCAGGACAGCATTTCGGGTGAGTCCGACTTTGTCATGGCCCTTGTGTGAGCTGCCGTGGGAAAACACTGTGCTTTGAATACTTCGAGGACCTCGTACCTGAAGTCACTCTGCACGAGGAGAAAGTCAGCATCTTACCATGCCGTGTCGCTAACGGCACGCCCAGCACGAACACAGGCCTGGAAGTAAGGCCCCGAGTGGCGGTGCAGAAGCGGAGGCGTGCAGCAGTTTCCATGAGGCGGAGGCCTCGGCTCTGGGCACCTTCAACGGCGGCAGGGTTTTCTGGACACCTAGGAGGCTGGCGCGGGCCCCCTGTTCCCGGCAGGAACACTGAGTACCGCCAGGCCCACCTGGGTCTGCTAAGCAACATCCAGGCCCGTAGCCCTTTAGAGCCCCTCTGTGTATGCCCAGCGTAGAGAAACGCGCTGTACTCTCCTTGGGAGCAGCTTAAGGTCCTCAGCACTCGCACACGTTCACGGACACCGTTCTGGCACGTCCCACATGGCGTCGAAGTCTTACGCATTACCCTCGGCTGAGCTGAACTCAGAGAAACCCTCGGCTTCGCAGTCCACCTAGGACCTCCTGCCTGAAGTCACCGTGCCTCCCAGAGAGAATCGGCTTGCGTTCTTACTGCCATGTACGTCCCCTTCCTCCTGTGGCACTGCAGGCTTTGAATAGCCACAGGCCCAGAGGAGCAGCTACGGCGTTCCTTGGTTGAGGCAGTTCGCTTGACGCAGAACACCCTACTTCGAGAAGTTGATTCAGGGAAGGAAACTGAGGGTGACCTGTGTCTCTTTGGGCTTGTGAGAAACCACGGGGATGTCTGCTGAGTGCGCCCACGGAAACGGGGGCCTGCTGCAAGTAGCCTTGCTTTCCCGTTTGGAAGGCTGCGTTCATGCTGCCTTGAAGCTACCTGACATTCCCTGCTCTCGACAGGCCTGTTAGCCCTGTCAGAGTGCTTCGGGGAACGTTATGAGTCTGCTCTGTCTAAACCAGGTGCTTCCATGGCCGCGGCTCTGGTCCGCCTGCCAAGCTCTAGAGCTAGAGGGAACCTCAACGTGACAAGTTGCCTCCAGTGTAGGCCCCTAGTAGCCGTGCAGAAAGGGAGGCAGGCAGCTGTCTCCATGAGTTCTCAGTCGCTTAGAGGCTTTGTGTTAAAGGAAATAGTACACTTTGGAGGACTCCTAGGCCCCTCGGGTATGCATCACTTTCCCTCCAAGTTCACCGAGTACCTCCAGACCCCTGTGGGGCGGCTGAGCACTTCGAGGCCCATTGGTTGAACCCCCCCACCCGCGGAGGCCCTCTGTGCGTGCCGCGCGATGGGCTACACACTGGACGTCCCGCGAGGAGCGCTACATTTCCAGAGCCCTCGAACAGCCTCAGGACAGCATTTCGGGTGAGTCCGACTTTGTCATGGCCCTTGTGTGAGCTGCCGTGGGAAAACACTGTGCTTTGAATACTTCGAGGACCTCGTACCTGAAGTCACTCTGCCCGAGGAGAAAGTCAGCATCTTACCATGCCGTGTCGCTAACGGCACGCCCAGCACGAACACAGGCCTGGAAGTAAGGCCCCGAGTGGCGGTGCAGAAGCGGAGGCGTGCAGCAGTTTCCATGAGGCGGAGGCCTCGGCTCTGGGCACCTTCAACGGCGGCAGGGTTTTCTGGACACCTAGGAGGCTGGCGCGGGCCCCCTGTTCCCGGCAGGAACACTGAGTACCGCCAGGCCCACCTGGGTCTGCTAAGCAACATCCAGGCCCGTAGCCCTTTAGAGCCCCTCTGTGTATGCCCAGCGTAGAGAAACGCGCTGCACTCTCCTTGGGAGCAGCTTAAGGTCCTCAACACTCGCACACGTTCACGGACACCGTTCTGGCACGTCCCACATGGCGTCGAAGTCTTACGCATTACCCTCGGCTGAGCTGAACTCAGAGAAACCCTCGGCTTCGCAGTCCACCTAGGACCTCCTGCCTGAAGTCACCGTGCCTCCCAGAGAGAGTCGGCTTGCGTTCTTACTGCCATGTACGTCCCCTTCCTCCTGTGGCACTGCAGGCTTTGAATAGCCACAGGCCCAGAGGAGCAGCTACGGCGTTCCTTGGTTGAGGCAGTTCGCTTGACGCAGAACACCCTACTTCGAGAAGTTGATTCAGGGAAGGAAACTCAGGGTGACCTGTGTCTCTTTGGGCTTGTGAGAAACCACGGGGATGTCTGCTGAGTGCGCCCACGGAAACGGGGGCCTGCTGCAAGTAGCCTTGCTTTCCCGTTTGGAAGGCTGCGTTCATGCTGCCTTGAAGCTACCTGACATTCCCTGCTCTCGACAGGCCTGTTAGCCCTGTCAGAGTGCTTCGGGGAACGTTATGAGTCTGCTCTGTCTAAACCAGGTGCTTCCATGGCCGCGGCTGTGGTCCGCCTGCCAAGCTCTAGAGCTAGAGGGAACCTCAACGTGACAAGTTGCCTCCAGTGTAGGCCCCTAGTAGCCGTGCAGAAAGGGAGGCAGGCAGCTGTCTCCATGAGTTCTCAGTCGCTTAGAGGCTTTGTGTTAAAGGAAGTAGTACACTTTGGAGGACTCCTAGGCCCCTCCTGTATGCATCACTTTCCCTCCAAGTTCACCGAGTACCTCCAGACCCCTGTGGGGCGGCTGAGCACTTCGAGGCCCATTGGTTGAACCCCCCCACCCGCGGAGGCCCTCTGTGCGTGCCGCGTGATGGGCTACACACTGGACGTCCCGCGAGGAGCGCTACATTTCCAGAGCCCTCGAACAGCCTCAGGACAGCATTTCGGGTGAGTCCGACTTTGTCATGGCCCTTGTGTGAGCTGCCGTGGGAAAACACTGTGCTTTGAATACTTCGAGGACCTCGTACCTGAAGTCACTCTGCCCGAGGAGAAAGTCAGCATCTTACCATGCCGTGTCGCTAACGGCACGCCCAGCACGAACACAGGCCTGGAAGTACGGCCCCGAGTGGCGGTGCAGAAGCGGAGGCGTGCAGCAGTTTCCATGAGGCGGAGGCCTCGGCTCTGGGCACCTTCAACGGCAGCAGGGTTTTCTGGACACCTAGGAGGCTGGCGCGGGCCCCCTGTTCCCGGCAGGAACACTGAGTACCGCCAGGCCCACCTGGGTCTGCTAAGCAACATCCAGGCCCGTAGCCCTTTAGAGCCCCTCTGTGTATGCCCAGCGTAGAGAAACGCGCTGCACTCTCCTTGGGAGCAGCTTAAGGTCCTCAGCACTCGCACACGTTCACGGACACCGTTCTGGCACGTCCCACATGGCGTCGAAGTCTTACGCATTACCCTCGGCTGAGCTGAACTCAGAGAAACCCTCGGCTTCGCAGTCCACCTAGGACCTCCTGCCTGAAGTCACCGTGCCTCCCAGAGAGAATCGGCTTGCGTTCTTACTGCCATGTACGTCCCCTTCCTCCTGTGGCACTGCAGGCTTTGAATAGCCACAGGCCCAGAGGAGCAGCTACGGCGTTCCTTGGTTGAGGCAGTTCGCTTGACGCAGAACACCCTACTTCGAGAAGTGGATTCAGGGAAGGAAACTCAGGGTGACCTGTGTCTCTTTGGGCTTGTGAGAAACCACGGAGATGTCTGCTGAGTGCGCCCACGGAAACGGGGGCCTGCTGCAAGTAGCCTTGCTTTCCCGTTTGGAAGGCTGCGTTCATGCTGCCTTGAAGCTACCTGACATTCCCTGCTCTCGACAGGCCTGTTAGCCCTGTCAGAGTGCTTCGGGGAACGTTATGAGTCTGCTCTGTCTAAACCAGGTGCTTCCATGGCCGCGGCTCTGGTCCGCCTGCCAAGCTCTAGAGCTAGAGGGAACCTCAACGTGACAAGTTGCCTCCAGCGTAGGCCCCTAGTAGCCGTGCAGAAAGGGAGGCAGGCAGCTGTCTCCATGAGTTCTCAGTCGCTTAGAGGCTTTGTGTTAAAGGAAGTAGTACACTTTGGAGGACTCCTAGGCCCCTCGGGTATGCATCACTTTCCCTCCAAGTTCACCGAGTACCTCCAGACCCCTGTGGGGCGGCTGAGCACTTCGAGGCCCATTGGTTGAACCCCCCCACCCGCGGAGGCCCTCTGTGCGTGCCGCGCGATGGGCTACACACTGAACGTCCCGAGAGGAGCGCTACATTTCCAGAGCCCTCGAACAGCCTCAGGACAGCATTTCGGGTGAGTCCGACTTTGTCATGGCCCTTGTGTGAGCTGCCGTGGGAAAACACTCTGCTTTGAATACTTCGAGGACCTCGTACCTGAAGTCACTCTGCCCGAGGAGAAAGTCAGCATCTTACCATGCCGTGTCGCTAACGGCACGCCCAGCACGAACACAGGCCTGGAAGTAAGGCCCCGAGTGGCGGTGCAGAAGCGGAGGCGTGCAGCAGTTTCCATGAGGCGGAGGCCTCGGCTCTGGGCACCTTCAACGGCAGCAGGGTTTTCTGGACACCTAGGAGGCTGGCGCGGGCCCCCTGTTCCCGGCAGGAACACTGAGTACCGCCAGTCCCACCTGGGTCTGCTAAGCAACATCCAGGCCCGTAGCCCTTTAGAGCCCCTCTGTGTATGCCCAGCGTAGAGAAACGCGCTGCACTCTCCTTGGGAGCAGCTTAAGGTCCTCAGCACTCGCACACGTTCACGGACACCGTTCTGGCACGTCCCACATGGCGTCGAAGTCTTACGCATTACCCTCGGCTGAGCTGAACTCAGAGAAACCCTCGGCTTCGCAGTCCACCTAGGACCTCCTGCCTGAAGTCACCGTGCCTCCCAGAGAGAATCGGCTTGCGTTCTTACTGCCATGTACGTCCCCTTCCTCCTGTGGCACTGCAGGCTTTGAATAGCCACAGGCCCAGAGGAGCAGCTACGGCGTTCCTTGGTTGAGGCAGTTCGCTTGACGCAGAACACCCTACTTCGAGAAGTTGATTCAGGGAAGGAAACTGAGGGTGACCTGTGTCTCTTTGGGCTTGTGAGAAACCACGGGGATGTCTGCTGAGTGCGCCCACGGAAACGGGGGCCTGCTGCAAGTAGCCTTGCTTTCCCGTTTGGAAGGCTGCGTTCATGCTGCCTTGAAGCTACCTGACATTCCCTGCTCTCGACAGGCCTGTTAGCCCTGTCAGAGTGCTTCGGGGAACGTTATGAGTCTGCTCTGTCTAAACCAGGTGCTTCCATGGCCACGGCTCTGGTCCGCCTGCCAAGCTCTAGAGCTAGAGGGAACCTCAACGTGACAAGTTGCCTCCAGCGTAGGCCCCTAGTAGCCGTGCAGAAAGGGAGGCAGGCAGCTGTCTCCATGAGTTCTCAGTCGCTTAGAGGCTTTGTGTTAAAGGAAGTAGTACACTTTGGAGGACTCCTAGGCCCCTCGGGTATGCATCACTTTCCCTCCAAGTTCACCGAGTACCTCCAGACCCCTGTGGGGCGGCTGAGCACTTCGAGGCCCATTGGTTGAACCCCCCCACCCGCGGAGGCCCTCTGTGCGTGCCGCGCGATGGGCTACACACTGGACGTCCCGCGAGGAGCGCTACATTTCCAGAGCCCTCGAACAGCCTCAGGACAGCATTTCGGGTGAGTCCGACTTTGTCATGGCCCTTGTGTGAGCTGCCGTGGGAAAACACTGTGCTTTGAATACTTCGAGGACCTCGTACCTGAAGTCACTCTGCCCGAGGAGAAAGTCAGCATCTTACCATGCCGTGTCGCTAACGGCACGCCCAGCACGAACACAGGCCTGGAAGTAAGGCCCCGAGTGGCGGTGCAGAAGCGGAGGCGTGCAGCAGTTTCCATGAGGCGGAGGCCTCGGCTCTGGGCACCTTCAACGGCGGCAGGGTTTTCTGTACACCTAGGAGGCTGGCGCGGGCCCCCTGTTCCAGGCAGGAACACTGAGTACCGCCAGGCCCACCTGGGTCTGCTAAGCAACATCCAGGCCCGTAGCCCTTTAGAGCCCCTCTGTGTATGCCCAGCGTAGAGAAACGCGCTGTACTCTCCTTGGGAGCAGCTTAAGGTCCTCAGCACTCGCACACGTTCACGGACACCGTTCTGGCACGTCCCACATGGCGTCGAAGTCTTACGCATTACCCTCGGCTGAGCTGAACTCAGAGAAACCCTCGGCTTCGCAGTCCACCTAGGACCTCCTGCCTGAAGTCACCGTGCCTCCCAGAGAGAATCGGCTTGCGTTCTTACTGCCATGTACGTCCCCTTCCTCCTGTGGCACTGCAGGCTTTGAATAGCCACAGGCCCAGAGGAGCAGCTACGGCGTTCCTTGGTTGAGGCAGTTCGCTTGACGCAGAACACCCTACTTCGAGAAGTTGATTCAGGGAAGGAAACTGAGGGTGACCTGTGTCTCTTTGGGCTTGTGAGAAACCACGGGGATGTCTGCTGAGTGCGCCCACGGAAACGGGGGCCTGCTGCAAGTAGCCTTGCTTTCCCGTTTGGAAGGCTGCGTTCATGCTGCCTTGAAGCTACCTGACATTCCCTGCTCTCGACAGGCCTGTTAGCCCTGTCAGAGTGCTTCGGGGAACGTTATGAGTCTGCTCTGTCTAAACCAGGTGCTTCCATGGCCGCGGCTCTGGTCCGCCTGCCAAGCTCTAGAGCTAGAGGGAACCTCAACGTGACAAGTTGCCTCCAGTGTAGGCCCCTAGTAGCCGTGCAGAAAGGGAGGCAGGCAGCTGTCTCCATGAGTTCTCAGTCGCTTAGAGGCTTTGTGTTAAAGGAAATAGTACACTTTGGAGGACTCCTAGGCCCCTCGGGTATGCATCACTTTCCCTCCAAGTTCACCGAGTACCTCCAGACCCCTGTGGGGCGGCTGAGCACTTCGAGGCCCATTGGTTGAACCCCCCCCCCGCGGAGGCCCTCTGTGCGTGCCGCGCGATGGGCTACACACTGAACGTCCCGCGAGGAGCGCTACATTTCCAGAGCCCTCGAACAGCCTCAGGACAGCATTTCGGGTGAGTCCGACTTTGTCATGGCCCTTGTGTGAGCTGCCGTGGGAAAACACTGTGCTTTGAATACTTCGAGGACCTCGTACCTGAAGTCACTCTGCCCGAGGAGAAAGTCAGCATCTTACCATGCCGTGTCGCTAACGGCACGCCCAGCACGAACACAGGCCTGGAAGTAAGGCCCCGAGTGGCGGTGCAGAAGCGGAGGCGTGCAGCAGTTTCCATGAGGCGGAGGCCTCGGCTCTGGGCACCTTCAACGGCGGCAGGGTTTTCTGGACACCTAGGAGGCTGGCGCGGGCCCCCTGTTCCCGGCAGGAACACTGAGTACCGCCAGGCCCACCTGGGTCTGCTAAGCAACATCCAGGCCCGTAGCCCTTTAGAGCCCCTCTGTGTATGCCCAGCGTAGAGAAACGCGCTGCACTCTCCTTGGGAGCAGCTTAAGGTCCTCAGCACTCGCACACGTTCACGGACACCGTTCTGGCACGTCCCACATGGCGTCGAAGTCTTACGCATTACCCTCGGCTGAGCTGAACTCAGAGAAACCCTCGGCTTCGCAGTCCACCTAGGACCTCCTGCCTGAAGTCACCGTGCCTCCCAGAGAGAATCGGCTTGCGTTCTTACTGCCATGTACGTCCCCTTCCTCCTGTGGCACTGCAGGCTTTGAATAGCCACAGGCCCAGAGGAGCAGCTACGGCGTTCCTTGGTTGAGGCAGTTCGCTTGACGCAGAACACCCTACTTCGAGAAGTGGATTCAGGGAAGGAAACTCAGGGTGACCTGTGTCTCTTTGGGCTTGTGAGAAACCACGGAGATGTCTGCTGAGTGCGCCCACGGAAACGGGGGCCTGCTGCAAGTAGCCTTGCTTTCCCGTTTGGAAGGCTGCGTTCATGCTGCCTTGAAGCTACCTGACATTCCCTGCTCTCGACAGGCCTGTTAGCCCTGTCAGAGTGCTTCGGGGAACGTTATGAGTCTGCTCTGTCTAAACCAGGTGCTTCCATGGCCGCGGCTCTGGTCCGCCTGCCAAGCTCTAGAGCTAGAGGGAACCTCAACGTGACAAGTTGCCTCCAGCGTAGGCCCCTAGTAGCCGTGCAGAAAGGGAGGCAGGCAGCTGTCTCCATGAGTTCTCAGTCGCTTAGAGGCTTTGTGTTAAAGGAAGTAGTACACTTTGGAGGACTCCTAGGCCCCTCGGGTATGCATCACTTTCCCTCCAAGTTCACCGAGTACCTCCAGACCCCTGTGGGGCGGCTGAGCACTTCGAGGCCCATTGGTTGAACCCCCCCACCCGCGGAGGCCCTCTGTGCGTGCCGCGCGATGGGCTACACACTGAACGTCCCGAGAGGAGCGCTACATTTCCAGAGCCCTCGAACAGCCTCAGGACAGCATTTCGGGTGAGTCCGACTTTGTCATGGCCCTTGTGTGAGCTGCCGTGGGAAAACACTCTGCTTTGAATACTTCGAGGACCTCGTACCTGAAGTCACTCTGCCCGAGGAGAAAGTCAGCATCTTACCATGCCGTGTCGCTAACGGCACGCCCAGCACGAACACAGGCCTGGAAGTAAGGCCCCGAGTGGCGGTGCAGAAGCGGAGGCGTGCAGCAGTTTCCATGAGGCGGAGGCCTCGGCTCTGGGCACCTTCAACGGCAGCAGGGTTTTCTGGACACCTAGGAGGCTGGCGCGGGCCCCCTGTTCCCGGCAGGAACACTGAGTACCGCCAGTCCCACCTGGGTCTGCTAAGCAACATCCAGGCCCGTAGCCCTTTAGAGCCCCTCTGTGTATGCCCAGCGTAGAGAAACGCGCTGCACTCTCCTTGGGAGCAGCTTAAGGTCCTCAGCACTCGCACACGTTCACGGACACCGTTCTGGCACGTCCCACATGGCGTCGAAGTCTTACGCATTACCCTCGGCTGAGCTGAACTCAGAGAAACCCTCGGCTTCGCAGTCCACCTAGGACCTCCTGCCTGAAGTCACCGTGCCTCCCAGAGAGAATCGGCTTGCGTTCTTACTGCCATGTACGTCCCCTTCCTCCTGTGGCACTGCAGGCTTTGAATAGCCACAGGCCCAGAGGAGCAGCTACGGCGTTCCTTGGTTGAGGCAGTTCGCTTGACGCAGAACACCCTACTTCGAGAAGTTGATTCAGGGAAGGAAACTGAGGGTGACCTGTGTCTCTTTGGGCTTGTGAGAAACCACGGGGATGTCTGCTGAGTGCGCCCACGGAAACGGGGGCCTGCTGCAAGTAGCCTTGCTTTCCCGTTTGGAAGGCTGCGTTCATGCTGCCTTGAAGCTACCTGACATTCCCTGCTCTCGACAGGCCTGTTAGCCCTGTCAGAGTGCTTCGGGGAACGTTATGAGTCTGCTCTGTCTAAACCAGGTGCTTCCATGGCCACGGCTCTGGTCCGCCTGCCAAGCTCTAGAGCTAGAGGGAACCTCAACGTGACAAGTTGCCTCCAGCGTAGGCCCCTAGTAGCCGTGCAGAAAGGGAGGCAGGCAGCTGTCTCCATGAGTTCTCAGTCGCTTAGAGGCTTTGTGTTAAAGGAAGTAGTACACTTTGGAGGACTCCTAGGCCCCTCGGGTATGCATCACTTTCCCTCCAAGTTCACCGAGTACCTCCAGACCCCTGTGGGGCGGCTGAGCACTTCGAGGCCCATTGGTTGAACCCCCCCACCCGCGGAGGCCCTCTGTGCGTGCCGCGCGATGGGCTACACACTGGACGTCCCGCGAGGAGCGCTACATTTCCAGAGCCCTCGAACAGCCTCAGGACAGCATTTCGGGTGAGTCCGACTTTGTCATGGCCCTTGTGTGAGCTGCCGTGGGAAAACACTGTGCTTTGAATACTTCGAGGACCTCGTACCTGAAGTCACTCTGCCCGAGGAGAAAGTCAGCATCTTACCATGCCGTGTCGCTAACGGCACGCCCAGCACGAACACAGGCCTGGAAGTAAGGCCCCGAGTGGCGGTGCAGAAGCGGAGGCGTGCAACAGTTTCCATGAGGCGGAGGCCTCGGCTCTGGGCACCTTCAACGGCGGCAGGGTTTTCTGTACACCTAGGAGGCTGGCGCGGGCCCCCTGTTCCCGGCAGGAACACTGAGTACCGCCAGGCCCACCTGGGTCTGCTAAGCAACATCCAGGCCCGTAGCCCTTTAGAGCCCCTCTGTGTATGCCCAGCGTAGAGAAACGCGCTGTACTTTCCTTGGGAGCAGCTTAAGGTCCTCAGCACTCGCACACGTTCACGGACACCGTTCTGGCACGTCCCACATGGCGTCGAAGTCTTACGCATTACCCTCGGCTGAGCTGAACTCAGAGAAACCCTCGGCTTCGCAGTCCACCTAGGACCTCCTGCCTGAAGTCACCGTGCCTCCCAGAGAGAATCGGCTTGCGTTCTTACTGCCATGTACGTCCCCTTCCTCCTGTGGCACTGCAGGCTTTGAATAGCCACAGGCCCAGAGGAGCAGCTACGGCGTTCCTTGGTTGAGGCAGTTCGCTTGACGCAGAACACCCTACTTCGAGAAGTTGATTCAGGGAAGGAAACTGAGGGTGACCTGTGTCTCTTTGGGCTTGTGAGAAACCACGGGGATGTCTGCTGAGTGCGCCCACGGAAACGGGGGCCTGCTGCAAGTAGCCTTGCTTTCCCGTTTGGAAGGCTGCGTTCATGCTGCCTTGAAGCTACCTGACATTCCCTGCTCTCGACAGGCCTGTTAGCCCTGTCAGAGTGCTTCGGGGAACGTTATGAGTCTGCTCTGTCTAAACCAGGTGCTTCCATGGCCGCGGCTCTGGTCCGCCTGCCAAGCTCTAGAGCTAGAGGGAACCTCAACGTGACAAGTTGCCTCCAGTGTAGGCCCCTAGTAGCCGTGCAGAAAGGGAGGCAGGCAGCTGTCTCCATGAGTTCTCAGTCGCTTAGAGGCTTTGTGTTAAAGGAAATAGTACACTTTGGAGGACTCCTAGGCCCCTCGGGTATGCATCACTTTCCCTCCAAGTTCACCGAGTACCTCCAGACCCCTGTGGGGCGGCTGAGCACTTCGAGGCCCATTGGTTGAACCCCCCCCCCGCGGAGGCCCTCTGTGCGTGCCGCGCGATGGGCTACACACTGAACGTCCCGCGAGGAGCGCTACATTTCCAGAGCCCTCGAACAGCCTCAGGACAGCATTTCGGGTGAGTCCGACTTTGTCATGGCCCTTGTGTGAGCTGCCGTGGGAAAACACTGTGCTTTGAATACTTCGAGGACCTCGTACCTGAAGTCACTCTGCCCGAGGAGAAAGTCAGCATCTTACCATGCCGTGTCGCTAACGGCACGCCCAGCACGAACACAGGCCTGGAAGTAAGGCCCCGAGTGGCGGTGCAGAAGCGGAGGCGTGCAGCAGTTTCCATGAGGCGGAGGCCTCGGCTCTGGGCACCTTCAACGGCGGCAGGGTTTTCTGGACACCTAGGAGGCTGGCGCGGGCCCCCTGTTCCCGGCAGGAACACTGAGTACCGCCAGGCCCACCTGGGTCTGCTAAGCAACATCCAGGCCCGTAGTCCTTTAGAGCCCCTCTGTGTATGCCCAGCGTAGAGAAACGCGCTGCACTCTCCTTGGGAGCAGCTTAAGGTCCTCAACACTCGCACACGTTCACGGACACCGTTCTGGCACGTCCCACATGGCGTCGAAGTCTTACGCATTACCCTCGGCTGAGCTGAACTCAGAGAAACCCTCGGCTTCGCAGTCCACCTAGGACCTCCTGCCTGAAGTCACCGTGCCTCCCAGAGAGAGTCGGCTTGCGTTCTTACTGCTATGTACGTCCCCTTCCTCCTGTGGCACTGCAGGCTTTGAATAGCCACAGGCCCAGAGGAGCAGCTACGGCGTTCCTTGGTTGAGGCAGTTCACTTGACGCAGAACACCCTACTTCGAGAAGTTGATTCAGGGAAGGAAACTGAGGGTGACCTGTGTCTCTTTGGGCTTGTGAGAAACCACGGGGATGTCTGCTGAGTGCGCCCACGGAAACGGGGGCCTGCTGCAAGTAGCCTTGCTTTCCCGTTTGGAAGGCTGCGTTCATGCTGCCTTGAAGCTACCTGACATTCCCTGCTCTCGACAGGCCTGTTAGCCCTGTCAGAGTGCTTCGGGGAACGTTATGAGTCTGCTCTGTCTAAACCAGGTGCTTCCATGGCCGCGGCTGTGGTCCGCCTGCCAAGCTCTAGAGCTAGAGGGAACCTCAACGTGACAAGTTGCCTCCAGTGTAGGCCCCTAGTAGCCGTGCAGAAAGGGAGGCAGGCAGCTGTCTCCATGAGTTCTCAGTCGCTTAGAGGCTTTGTGTTAAAGGAAGTAGTACACTTTGGAGGACTCCTAGGCCCCTCCTGTATGCATCACTTTCCCTCCAAGTTCACCGAGTACCTCCAGACCCCTGTGGGGCGGCTGAGCACTTCGAGGCCCATTGGTTGAACCCCCCCACCCGCGGAGGCCCTCTGTGCGTGCCGCGTGATGGGCTACACACTGGACGTCCCGCGAGGAGCGCTACATTTCCAGAGCCCTCGAACAGCCTCAGGACAGCATTTCGGGTGAGTCCGACTTTGTCATGGCCCTTGTGTGAGCTGCCGTGGGAAAACACTGTGCTTTGAATACTTCGAGGACCTCGTACCTGAAGTCACTCTGCCCGAGGAGAAAGTCAGCATCTTACCATGCCGTGTCGCTAACGGCACGCCCAGCACGAACACAGGCCTGGAAGTACGGCCCCGAGTGGCGGTGCAGAAGCGGAGGCGTGCAGCAGTTTCCATGAGGCGGAGGCCTCGGCTCTGGGCACCTTCAACGGCAGCAGGGTTTTCTGGACACCTAGGAGGCTGGCGCGGGCCCCCTGTTCCCGGCAGGAACACTGAGTACCGCCAGGCCCACCTGGGTCTGCTAAGCAACATCCAGGCCCGTAGCCCTTTAGAGCCCCTCTGTGTATGCCCAGCGTAGAGAAACGCGCTGCACTCTCCTTGGGAGCAGCTTAAGGTCCTCAGCACTCGCACACGTTCACGGACACCGTTCTGGCACGTCCCACATGGCGTCGAAGTCTTACGCATTACCCTCGGCTGAGCTGAACTCAGAGAAACCCTCGGCTTCGCAGTCCACCTAGGACCTCCTGCCTGAAGTCACCGTGCCTCCCAGAGAGAATCGGCTTGCGTTCTTACTGCCATGTACGTCCCCTTCCTCCTGTGGCACTGCAGGCTTTGAATAGCCACAGGCCCAGAGGAGCAGCTACGGCGTTCCTTGGTTGAGGCAGTTCGCTTGACGCAGAACACCCTACTTCGAGAAGTTGATTCAGGGAAGGAAACTGAGGGTGACCTGTGTCTCTTTGGGCTTGTGAGAAACCACGGGGATGTCTGCTGAGTGCGCCCACGGAAACGGGGGCCTGCTGCAAGTAGCCTTGCTTTCCCGTTTGGAAGGCTGCGTTCATGCTGCCTTGAAGCTACCTGACATTCCCTGCTCTCGACAGGCCTGTTAGCCCTGTCAGAGTGCTTCGGGGAACGTTATGAGTCTGCTCTGTCTAAACCAGGTGCTTCCATGGCCGCGGCTCTGGTCCGCCTGCCAAGCTCTAGAGCTAGAGGGAACCTCAACGTGACAAGTTGCCTCCAGCGTAGGCCCCTAGTAGCCGTGCAGAAAGGGAGGCAGGCAGCTGTCTCCATGAGTTCTCAGTCGCTTAGAGGCTTTGTGTTAAAGGAAGTAGTACACTTTGGAGGACTCCTAGGCCCCTCGGGTATGCATCACTTTCCCTCCAAGTTCACCGAGTACCTCCAGACCCCTGTGGGGCGGCTGAGCACTTCGAGGCCCATTGGTTGAACCCCCCCACCCGCGGAGGCCCTCTGTGCGTGCCGCGCGATGGGCTACACACTGAACGTCCCGAGAGGAGCGCTACATTTCCAGAGCCCTCGAACAGCCTCAGGACAGCATTTCGGGTGAGTCCGACTTTGTCATGGCCCTTGTGTGAGCTGCCGTGGGAAAACACTGTGCTTTGAATACTTCGAGGACCTCGTACCTGAAGTCACTCTGCCCGAGGAGAAAGTCAGCATCTTACCATGCCGTGTCGCTAACGGCACGCCCAGCACGAACACAGGCCTGGAAGTAAGGCCCCGAGTGGCGGTGCAGAAGCGGAGGCGTGCAGCAGTTTCCATGAGGCGGAGGCCTCGGCTCTGGGCACCTTCAACGGCAGCAGGGTTTTCTGGACACCTAGGAGGCTGGCGCGGGCCCCCTGTTCCCGGCAGGAACACTGAGTACCGCCAGTCCCACCTGGGTCTGCTAAGCAACATCCAGGCCCGTAGCCCTTTAGAGCCCCTCTGTGTATGCCCAGCGTAGAGAAACGCGCTGCACTCTCCTTGGGAGCAGCTTAAGGTCCTCAGCACTCGCACACGTTCACGGACACCGTTCTGGCACGTCCCACATGGCGTCGAAGTCTTACGCATTACCCTCGGCTGAGCTGAACTCAGAGAAACCCTCGGCTTCGCAGTCCACCTAGGACCTCCTGCCTGAAGTCACCGTGCCTCCCAGAGAGAATCGGCTTGCGTTCTTACTGCCATGTACGTCCCCTTCCTCCTGTGGCACTGCAGGCTTTGAATAGCCACAGGCCCAGAGGAGCAGCTACGGCGTTCCTTGGTTGAGGCAGTTCGCTTGACGCAGAACACCCTACTTCGAGAAGTTGATTCAGGGAAGGAAACTGAGGGTGACCTGTGTCTCTTTGGGCTTGTGAGAAACCACGGGGATGTCTGCTGAGTGCGCCCACGGAAACGGGGGCCTGCTGCAAGTAGCCTTGCTTTCCCGTTTGGAAGGCTGCGTTCATGCTGCCTTGAAGCTACCTGACATTCCCTGCTCTCGACAGGCCTGTTAGCCCTGTCAGAGTGCTTCGGGGAACGTTATGAGTCTGCTCTGTCTAAACCAGGTGCTTCCATGGCCACGGCTCTGGTCCGCCTGCCAAGCTCTAGAGCTAGAGGGAACCTCAACGTGACAAGTTGCCTCCAGCGTAGGCCCCTAGTAGCCGTGCAGAAAGGGAGGCAGGCAGCTGTCTCCATGAGTTCTCAGTCGCTTAGAGGCTTTGTGTTAAAGGAAGTAGTACACTTTGGAGGACTCCTAGGCCCCTCGGGTATGCATCACTTTCCCTCCAAGTTCACCGAGTACCTCCAGACCCCTGTGGGGCGGCTGAGCACTTCGAGGCCCATTGGTTGAACCCCCCCACCCGCGGAGGCCCTCTGTGCGTGCCGCGCGATGGGCTACACACTGGACGTCCCGCGAGGAGCGCTACATTTCCAGAGCCCTCGAACAGCCTCAGGACAGCATTTCGGGTGAGTCCGACTTTGTCATGGCCCTTGTGTGAGCTGCCGTGGGAAAACACTGTGCTTTGAATACTTCGAGGACCTCGTACCTGAAGTCACTCTGCCCGAGGAGAAAGTCAGCATCTTACCATGCCGTGTCGCTAACGGCACGCCCAGCACGAACACAGGCCTGGAAGTAAGGCCCCGAGTGGCGGTGCAGAAGCGGAGGCGTGCAGCAGTTTCCATGAGGCGGAGGCCTCGGCTCTGGGCACCTTCAACGGCGGCAGGGTTTTCTGTACACCTAGGAGGCTGGCGCGGGCCCCCTGTTCCCGGCAGGAACACTGAGTACCGCCAGGCCCACCTGGGTCTGCTAAGCAACATCCAGGCCCGTAGCCCTTTAGAGCCCCTCTGTGTATGCCCAGCGTAGAGAAACGCGCTGTACTCTCCTTGGGAGCAGCTTAAGGTCCTCAGCACTCGCACACGTTCACGGACACCGTTCTGGCACGTCCCACATGGCGTCGAAGTCTTACGCATTACCCTCGGCTGAGCTGAACTCAGAGAAACCCTCGGCTTCGCAGTCCACCTAGGACCTCCTGCCTGAAGTCACCGTGCCTCCCAGAGAGAATCGGCTTGCGTTCTTACTGCCATGTACGTCCCCTTCCTCCTGTGGCACTGCAGGCTTTGAATAGCCACAGGCCCAGAGGAGCAGCTACGGCGTTCCTTGGTTGAGGCAGTTCGCTTGACGCAGAACACCCTACTTCGAGAAGTTGATTCAGGGAAGGAAACTGAGGGTGACCTGTGTCTCTTTGGGCTTGTGAGAAACCACGGGGATGTCTGCTGAGTGCGCCCACGGAAACGGGGGCCTGCTGCAAGTAGCCTTGCTTTCCCGTTTGGAAGGCTGCGTTCATGCTGCCTTGAAGCTACCTGACATTCCCTGCTCTCGACAGGCCTGTTAGCCCTGTCAGAGTGCTTCGGGGAACGTTATGAGTCTGCTCTGTCTAAACCAGGTGCTTCCATGGCCGCGGCTCTGGTCCGCCTGCCAAGCTCTAGAGCTAGAGGGAACCTCAACGTGACAAGTTGCCTCCAGTGTAGGCCCCTAGTAGCCGTGCAGAAAGGGAGGCAGGCAGCTGTCTCCATGAGTTCTCAGTCGCTTAGAGGCTTTGTGTTAAAGGAAATAGTACACTTTGGAGGACTCCTAGGCCCCTCGGGTATGCATCACTTTCCCTCCAAGTTCACCGAGTACCTCCAGACCCCTGTGGGGCGGCTGAGCACTTCGAGGCCCATTGGTTGAACCCCCCCCCCGCGGAGGCCCTCTGTGCGTGCCGCGCGATGGGCTACACACTGAACGTCCCGCGAGGAGCGCTACATTTCCAGAGCCCTCGAACAGCCTCAGGACAGCATTTCGGGTGAGTCCGACTTTGTCATGGCCCTTGTGTGAGCTGCCGTGGGAAAACACTGTGCTTTGAATACTTCGAGGACCTCGTACCTGAAGTCACTCTGCCCGAGGAGAAAGTCAGCATCTTACCATGCCGTGTCGCTAACGGCACGCCCAGCACGAACACAGGCCTGGAAGTAAGGCCCCGAGTGGCGGTGCAGAAGCGGAGGCGTGCAGCAGTTTCCATGAGGCGGAGGCCTCGGCTCTGGGCACCTTCAACGGCAGCAGGGTTTTTTGGACACCTAGGAGGCTGGCGCGGGCCCCCTGTTCCCGGCAGGATCACTGAGTACCGCCAGTCCCACCTGGATCTGCTAAGCAACATCCAGGCCCGTAGCCCTTTAGAGCCCCTCTGTGTATGCCCAGCGTAGAGAAACGCGCTGCACTCTCCTTGGGAGCAGCTTAAGGTCCTCAGCACTCGCACACGTTCACGGACACCGTTCTGGCACGTCCCACATGGCGTCGAAGTCTTACGCATTACCCTCGGCTGTGCTGAACTCAGAGAAACCCTCGGCTTCGCAGTCCACCTAGGACCTCCTGCCTGAAGTCACCGTGCCTCCCAGAGAGAATTGGCTTGCGTTCTTACTGCCATGTACGTCCCCTTCCTCCTGTGGCACTGCAGGCTTTGAATAGCCACAGGCCCAGAGGAGCAGCTACAGCGTTCCTTGGTTGAGGCAGTTCGCTTGACGCAGAACACCCTACTTCGAGAAGTTGATTCAGGGAAGGAAACTCAGGGTGACCTGTGTCTCTTTGGGCTTGTGAGAAACCACGGGGATGTCTGCTGAGTGCGCCCACGGAAACGGGGGCCTGCTGCAAGTAGCCTTGCTTTCCCGTTTGGAAGGCTGCGTTCATGCTGCCTTGAAGCTACCTGACATTCCCTGCTCTCGACAGGCCTGTTAGCCCTGTCAGAGTGCTTCGGGGAACGTTATGAGTCTGCTCTGTCTAAACCAGGTGCTTCCATGGCCGCGGCTCTGGTCTGCCTGCCAAGCTCTAGAGCTAGAGGGAACCTCAATGTGACAAGTTGCCTCCAGCGTAGGCCCCTAGTAGCCGTGCAGAAAGGGAGGCAGGCAGCTGTCTTCATGAGTTGTCAGTCGCTTAGAGGCTTTGTTTTAAAGGAAGTAGTACACTTTGGAGGACTCCTAGGCCCCTCGGGTATGCATCACTTTCCCTCCAAGTTCACCGAGTACCTCCAGACCCCTGTGGGGCGGCTGAGCACTTCGAGGCCCATTGGTTGAACCCCCCCACCCGCGGAGGCCCTCTGTGCGTGCCGCGCGATGGGCTACACACTGGACGTCCCGCGAGGAGCGCTACATTTCCAGAGCCCTCGAACAGCCTCAGGACAGCATTTCGGGTGAGTCCGACTTTGTCATGGCCCTTGTGTGAGCTGCCGTGGGAAAACACTGTGCTTTGAATACTTCGAGGACCTCGTACCTGAAGTCACTCTGCCCGAGGAGAAAGTCAGCATCTTACCATGCGGTGTCGCTAACGGCACGCCCAGCACGAACACAGGCCTGGAAGTAAGGCCCCGAGTGGCGGTGCAGAAGCGGAGGCGTGCAGCAGTTTCCATGAGGCGGAGGCCTCGGCTCTGGGCACCTTCAACGGCAGCAGGGTTTTCTGGACACCTAGGAGGCTGGCGCGGGCCCCCTGTTCCCGGCAGGAACACTGAGTACCACCAGTCCCACCTGGGTCTGCTAAGCAACATCCAGGCCAGTAGGACTTTAGAGCCCCTCTGTGTATGCCCAGCGTAGAGAAACGCGCTGCACTCTCCTTGGGAGCAGCTTAAGGTCCTCAGCACTCGCACACGTTCACGGACACCGTTCTGGCACGTCCCACATGGCGTCGAAGTCTTACGCATTACCCTCGGCTGAGCTGAACTCAGAGAAACCCTCGGCTTCGCAGTCCACCTAGGACCTCCTGCCTGAAGTCACCGTGCCTCCCAGAGAGAATCGGCTTGCGTTCCTACTGTCATGTACGTCCCCTTCCTCCTGTGGCACTGCAGGCTGTGAATAGCCACAGGCCCAGAGGAGCAGCTACAGCATTCCTTGGTTGAGGCAGTTCGCTTGACGCAGAACACCCTACTTCGAGAAGTTGATTCAGGGAAGGAAACTCAGGGTGACCTGTGTCTCTTTGGGCTTGTGAGAAACCACGGGGATGTCTGCTGAGTGCGCCCACGGAAACGGGGGCCTGCTGCAAGTAGCCTTGCTTTCCCGTTTGGAAGGCTGCGTTCATGCTGCCTTGAAGCTACCTGACATTCCCTGCTCTCGACAGGCCTGTTAGCCCTGTCAGAGTGCTTCGGGGAACGTTATGAGTCTGCTCTGTCTAAACCAGGTGCTTCCATGGCCGCGGCTCTGGTCCGCCTGACAAGCTCTGGAGCTAGAGGGAACCTCAACGTGACAAGTTGCCTCCAGCGTAGGCCCCTAGTAGCCGTGCAGAAAGGGAGGCAGGCAGCTGTCTCCATGAGTTCTCAGTCGCTTAGAGGCTTTGTGTTAAAGGAAGTAGTACACTTTGGAGGACTCCTAGGCCCCTCGGGTATGCATCACTTTCCCTCCAAGTTCACCGAGTACCTCCAGACCCCTGTGGGGCGGCTGAGCACTTCGAGGCCCATTGGTTGAACCCCCCCACCCGCGGAGGCCCTCTGTGCGTGCCGCGCGATGGGCTACACACTGGACGTCCCGCGAGGAGCGCTACATTTCCAGAGCCCTCGAACAGCCTCAGGACAGCATTTCGGGTGAGTCCGACTTTGTCATGGCCCTTGTGTGAGCTGCCGTGGGAAAACACTGTGCTTTGAATACTTCGAGGACCTCGTACCTGAAGTCACTCTGCCCGAGGAGAAAGTCAGCATCTTACCATGCCGTGTCGCTAACGGCACGCCCAGCACGAACACAGGCCTGGAAGTAAGGCCCCGAGTGGCGGTGCAGAAGCGGAGGCGTGCAGCAGTTTCCATGAGGCGGAGGCCTCGGCTCTGGGCACCTTCAACGGCAGCAGGGTTTTTTGGACACCTAGGAGGCTGGCGCGGGCCCCCTGTTCCCGGCAGGATCACTGAGTACCGCCAGTCCCACCTGGATCTGCTAAGCAACATCCAGGCCCGTAGCCCTTTAGAGCCCCTCTGTGTATGCCCAGCGTAGAGAAACGCGCTGCACTCTCCTTGGGAGCAGCTTAAGGTCCTCAGCACTCGCACACGTTCACGGACACCGTTCTGGCACGTCCCACATGGCGTCGAAGTCTTACGCATTACCCTCGGCTGTGCTGAACTCAGAGAAACCCTCGGCTTCGCAGTCCACCTAGGACCTCCTGCCTGAAGTCACCGTGCCTCCCAGAGAGAGTCGGCTTGCGTTCTTACTGCCATGTACGTCCCCTTCCTCCTGTGGCACTGCAGGCTTTGAATAGCCACAGGCCCAGAGGAGCAGCTACGGCGTTCCTTGTTTGAAGCAGTTCGCTTGACGCAGAACACCCTACTTCGAGAAGTTGATTCAGGGAAGGAAACTGAGGGTGACCTGTGTCTCTTTGGGCTTGTTAGAAACCACGGGGATGTCTGTTGAGTGCGCCCACGGAAACGGGGGCCTGCTGCAAGTAGCCTTGCTTTCCCGTTTGGAAGGCTGCGTTCATGCTGCCTTGAAGCTACCTGACATTCCCTGCTCTCGACAGACCTGTTTACCCTGTCAGAGTGCTTCGGGGAACGTTATGAGTCTGCTCTGTCTAAACCAGGTGCTTCCATGGTCGCGGCTCTGGTCCGCCTGCCAAGCTCTAGAGCTAGAGGGAACCTCAACGTGACAAGTTGCTTCCAGCGTAGGCCCCTAGTAGTCGTGCAGAAAAGGGAGGCAGGCAGCTGTCTCCATGAGTTCTCAGTCGCTTAGAGGCTTTGTTTTAAAGGAAGTAGTACACTTTGGAGGACTCCTAGGCCCCTCGGGTATGCATCACTTTCCCTCCAAGTTCACAGAGTACCTCCAGACCCCTGTGGGGCGGCTGAGCACTTCGAGGCCCATTGGTTGAACCCCCCCACCCGCGGAGGCCCTCTGTGCGTGCCGCGCGATGGGCTACACACTGGACGTCCCGCGAGGAGCGCTACATTTCCAGAGCCCTCGAACAGCCTCAGGACAGCATTTCGGGTGAGTCCGACTTTGTCATGGCCCTTGTGTGAGCTGCCGTGGGAAAACACTGTGCTTTGAATACTTCGAGGACCTCGTACCTGAAGTCACTCTGCCCGAGGAGAAAGTCAGCATCTTACCATGCGGTGTCGCTAACGGCACGCCCAGCACGAACACAGGCCTGGAAGTAAGGCCCCGAGTGGCGGTGCAGAAGCGGAGGCGTGCAGCAGTTTCCATGAGGCGGAGGCCTCGGCTCTGGGCACCTTCAACGGCAGCAGGGTTTTCTGGACACCTAGGAGGCTGGCGCGGGCCCCCTGTTCCCGGCAGGAACACTGAGTACCGCCAGTCCCACCTGGGTCTGCTAAGCAACATCCAGGCCCGTAGCCCTTTAGAGCCCCTCTGTGTATGCCCAGCGTAGAGAAACGCGCTGCACTCTCCTTGGGAGCAGCTTAAGGTCCTCAGCACTCGCACACGTTCACGGACACCGTTCTGGCACGTCCCACATGGCGTCGAAGTCTTACGCATTACCCTCGGCTGAGCTGAACTCAGAGAAACCCTCGGCTTCGCAGTCCACCTAGGACCTCCTGCCTGAAGTCACCGTGCCTCCCAGAGAGAATCGGCTTGCGTTCTTACTGCCATGTACGTCCCCTTCCTCCTGTGGCACTGCAGGCTTTGAATAGCCACAGGCCCAGAGGAGCAGCTACAGCGTTCCTTGGTTGAGGCAGTTCGCTTGACGCAGAACACCCTACTTCGAGAAGTTGATTCAGGGAAGGAAACTCAGGGTGACCTGTGTCTCTTTGGGCTTGTGAGAAACCACGGGGATGTCTGCTGAGTGCGCCCACGGAAACGGGGGCCTGCTGCAAGTAGCCTTGCTTTCCCGTTTGGAAGGCTGCGTTCATGCTGCCTTGAAGCTACCTGACATTCCCTGCTCTCGACAGGCCTGTTAGCCCTGTCAGAGTGCTTCGGGGAACGTTATGAGTCTGCTCTGTCTAAACCAGGTGCTTCCATGGCCGCGGCTCTGGTCCGCCTGCCAAGCTCTAGAGCTAGAGGGAACCTCAACGTGACAAGTTGCCTCCAGCGTAGGCCCCTAGTAGCCGTACAGAAAGGGAGGCAGGCAGCTGTCTTCATGAGTTGTCAGTCGCTTAGAGGCTTTGTTTTAAAGGAAGTAGTACACTTTGGAGGACTCCTAGGCCCCTCGGGTATGCATCACATTCCCTCCAAGTTCACCGAGTACCTCCAGACCCCTGTGGGGCGGCTGAGCACTTCGAGGCCCATTGGTTGAACCCCCCCACCCGCGGAGGCCCTCTGTGCGTGCCGCGCGATGGGCTACACACTGGACGTCCCGCGAGGAGCGCTACATTTCCAGAGCCCTCGAACAGCCTCAGGACAGCATTTCGGGTGAGTCCGACTTTGTCATGGCCCTTGTGTGAGCTGCCGTGGGAAAACACTGTGCTTTGAATACTTCGAGGACCTCGTACCTGAAGTCACTCTGCCCGAGGAGAAAGTCAGCATCTTACCATGCCGTGTCGCTAACGGCACGCCCAGCACGAACACAGGCCTGGAAGTACGGCCCCGAGTGGCGGTGCAGAAGCGGAGGCGTGCAGCAGTTTCCATGAGGCGGAGGCCTCGGCTCTGGGCACCTTCAACGGCAGCAGGGTTTTCTGGACACCTAGGAGGCTGGCGCGGGCCCCCTGTTCCCGGCAGGAACACTGAGTACCGCCAGGCCCACCTGGGTCTGCTAAGCAACATCCAGGCCCGTAGCCCTTTAGAGCCCCTCTGTGTATGCCGAGCATAGGGAACGCGCTGCACTCTCCTTGGGAGCAGCTTAAGGTCCTCAGCACTCGCACACGTTCACGGACACCGTTCTGGCACGTCCCACATGGCGTCGAAGTCTTACGCATTACCCTCGGCTGAGCTGAACTCAGAGAAACCCTCGGCTTCGCAGTCCACCTAGGACCTCCTGCCTGAAGTCACCGTGCCTCCCAGAGAGAATCGGCTTGCGTTCCTACTGTCATGTACGTCCCCTTCCTCCTGTGGCACTGCAGGCTTTGAATAGCCACAGGCCCAGAGGAGCAGCTACAGCATTCCTTGGTTGAGGCAGTTCGCTTGACGCAGAACACCCTACTTCGAGAAGTTGATTCAGGGAAGGAAACTCAGGGTGACCTGTGTCTCTTTGGGCTTGTGAGAAACCACGGGGATGTCTGCTGAGTGCGCCCACGGAAACGGGGGCCTGCTGCAAGTAGCCTTGCTTTCCCGTTTGGAAGGCTGCGTTCATGCTGCCTTGAAGCTACCTGACATTCCCTGCTCTCGACAGGCCTGTTAGCCCTGTCAGAGTGCTTCGGGGAACGTTATGAGTCTGCTCTGTCTAAACCAGGTGCTTCCATGGCCGCAGCTCTGGTCCGCCTGACAAGCTCTGGAGCTAGAGGGAACCTCAACGTGACAAGTTGCCTCCAGCGTAGGCCCCTAGTAGCCGTGCAGAAAGGGAGGCAGGCAGCTGTCTCCATGAGTTCTCAGTCGCTTAGAGGCTTTGTGTTAAAGGAAGTAGTACACTTTGGAGGACTCCTAGGCCCCTCGGGTATGCATCACTTTCCCTCCAAGTTCACCGAGTACCTCCAGACCCCTGTGGGGCGGCTGAGCACTTCGAGGCCCATTGGTTGAACCCCCCCACCCGCGGAGGCCCTCTGTGCGTGCCGCGCGATGGGCTACACACTGGACGTCCCGCGAGGAGCGCTACATTTCCAGAGCCCTCGAACAGCCTCAGGACAGCATTTCGGGTGAGTCCGACTTTGTCATGGCCCTTGTGTGAGCTGCCGTGGGAAAACACTGTGCTTTGAATACTTCGAGGACCTCGTACCTGAAGTCACTCTGCCCGAGGAGAAAGTCAGCATCTTACCATGCCGTGTCGCTAACGGCACGCCCAGCACGAACACAGGCCTGGAAGTAAGGCCCCGAGTGGCGGTGCAGAAGCGGAGGCGTGCAGCAGTTTCCATGAGGCGGAGGCCTCGGCTCTGGGCACCTTCAACGGCGGCAGGGTTTTCTGGACACCTAGGAGGCTGGCGCGGGCCCCCTGTTCCCGGCAGGAACACTGAGTACCGCCAGGCCCACCTGGGTCTGCTAAGCAACATCCAGGCCCGTAGCCCTTTAGAGCCCCTCTGTGTATGCCCAGCGTAGAGAAACGCGCTGTACTCTCCTTGGGAGCAGCTTAAGGTCCTCAGCACTCGCACACGTTCACGGACACCGTTCTGGCACGTCCCACATGGCGTCGAAGTCTTACGCATTACCCTCGGCTGAGCTGAACTCAGAGAAACCCTCGGCTTCGCAGTCCACCTAGGACCTCCTGCCTGAAGTCACCGTGCCTCCCAGAGAGAATCGGCTTGCGTTCTTACTGCCATGTACGTCCCCTTCCTCCTGTGGCACTGCAGGCTTTGAATAGCCACAGGCCCAGAGGAGCAGCTACGGCGTTCCTTGGTTGAGGCAGTTCGCTTGACGCAGAACACCCTACTTCGAGAAGTTGATTCAGGGAAGGAAACTGAGGGTGACCTGTGTCTCTTTGGGCTTGTGAGAAACCACGGGGATGTCTGCTGAGTGCGCCCACGGAAACGGGGGCCTGCTGCAAGTAGCCTTGCTTTCCCGTTTGGAAGGCTGCGTTCATGCTGCCTTGAAGCTACCTGACATTCCCTGCTCTCGACAGGCCTGTTAGCCCTGTCAGAGTGCTTCGGGGAACGTTATGAGTCTGCTCTGTCCAAACCAGGTGCTTCCATGGCCGCGGCTCTGGTCCGCCTGCCAAGCTCTAGAGCTAGAGGGAACCTCAACGTGACAAGTTGCCTCCAGCGTAGGCCCCTAGTAGCCGTGCAGAAAGGGAGGCAGGCAGCTGTCTCCATGAGTTCTCAGTCGCTTAGAGGCTTTGTGTTAAAGGAAGTAGTACACTTTGGAGGACTCCTAGGCCCCTCGGGTATGCATCACTTTCCCTCCAAGTTCACCGAGTACCTCCAGACCCCTGTGGGGCGGCTGAGCACTTCGAGGCCCATTGGTTGAACCCCCCCACCCGCGGAGGCCCTCTGTGCGTGCCGCGCGATGGGCTACACACTGGACGTCCCGCGAGGAGCGCTACATTTCCAGAGCCCTCGAACAGCCTCAGGACAGCATTTCGGGTGAGTCCGACTTTGTCATGGCCCTTGTGTGAGCTGCCGTGGGAAAACACTGTGCTTTGAATACTTCGAGGACCTCGTACCTGAAGTCACTCTGCCCGAGGAGAAAGTCAGCATCTTACCATGCCGTGTCGCTAACGGCACGCCCAGCACGAACACAGGCCTGGAAGTAAGGCCCCGAGTGGCGGTGCAGAAGCGGAGGCGTGCAGCAGTTTCCATGAGGCGGAGGCCTCGGCTCTGGGCACCTTCAACGGCAGCAGGGTTTTTTGGACACCTAGGAGGCTGGCGCGGGCCCCCTGTTCCCGGCAGGATCACTGAGTACCGCCAGTCCCACCTGGATCTGCTAAGCAACATCCAGGCCCGTAGCCCTTTAGAGCCCCTCTGTGTATGCCCAGCGTAGAGAAACGCGCTGCACTCTCCTTGGGAGCAGCTTAAGGTCCTCAGCACTCGCACACGTTCACGGACACCGTTCTGGCACGTCCCACATGGCGTCGAAGTCTTACGCATTACCCTCGGCTGTGCTGAACTCAGAGAAACCCTCGGCTTCGCAGTCCACCTAGGACCTCCTGCCTGAAGTCACCGTGCCTCCCAGAGAGAGTCGGCTTGCGTTCTTACTGCCATGTACGTCCCCTTCCTCCTGTGGCACTGCAGGCTTTGAATAGCCACAGGCCCAGAGGAGCAGCTACGGCGTTCCTTGTTTGAAGCAGTTCGCTTGACGCAGAACACCCTACTTCGAGAAGTTGATTCAGGGAAGGAAACTGAGGGTGACCTGTGTCTCTTTGGGCTTGTTAGAAACCACGGGGATGTCTGTTGAGTGCGCCCACGGAAACGGGGGCCTGCTGCAAGTAGCCTTGCTTTCCCGTTTGGAAGGCTGCGTTCATGCTGCCTTGAAGCTACCTGACATTCCCTGCTCTCGACAGACCTGTTAACCCTGTCAGAGTGCTTCGGGGAACGTTATGAGTCTGCTCTGTCTAAACCAGGTGCTTCCATGGCCGCGGCTCTGGTCCGCCTGCCAAGCTCTAGAGCTAGAGGGAACCTCAACGTGACAAGTTGCTTCCAGCGTAGGCCCCTAGTAGTCGTGCAGAAAAGGGAGGCAGGCAGCTGTCTCCATGAGTTCTCAGTCGCTTAGAGGCTTTGTTTTAAAGGAAGTAGTACACTTTGGAGGACTCCTAGGCCCCTCGGGTATGCATCACTTTCCCTCCAAGTTCACAGAGTACCTCCAGACCCCTGTGGGGCGGCTGAGCACTTCGAGGCCCATTGGTTGAACCCCCCCACCCGCGGAGGCCCTCTGTGCGTGCCGCGCGATGGGCTACACACTGGACGTCCCGCGAGGAGCGCTACATTTCCAGAGCCCTCGAACAGCCTCAGGACAGCATTTCGGGTGAGTCCGACTTTGTCATGGCCCTTGTGTGAGCTGCCGTGGGAAAACACTGTGCTTTGAATACTTCGAGGACCTCGTACCTGAAGTCACTCTGCCCGAGGAGAAAGTCAGCATCTTACCATGCGGTGTCGCTAACGGCACGCCCAGCACGAACACAGGCCTGGAAGTAAGGCCCCGAGTGGCGGTGCAGAAGCGGAGGCGTGCAGCAGTTTCCATGAGGCGGAGGCCTCGGCTCTGGGCACCTTCAACGGCAGCAGGGTTTTCTGGACACCTAGGAGGCTGGCGCGGGCCCCCTGTTCCCGGCAGGAACACTGAGTACCGCCAGTCCCACCTGGGTCTGCTAAGCAACATCCAGGCCCGTAGCCCTTTAGAGCCCCTCTGTGTATGCCCAGCGTAGAGAAACGCGCTGCACTCTCCTTGGGAGCAGCTTAAGGTCCTCAGCACTCGCACACGTTCACGGACACCGTTCTGGCACGTCCCACATGGCGTCGAAGTCTTACGCATTACCCTCGGCTGAGCTGAACTCAGAGAAACCCTCGGCTTCGCAGTCCACCTAGGACCTCCTGCCTGAAGTCACCGTGCCTCCCAGAGAGAATCGGCTTGCGTTCTTACTGCCATGTACGTCCCCTTCCTCCTGTGGCACTGCAGGCTTTGAATAGCCACAGGCCCAGAGGAGCAGCTACAGCGTTCCTTGGTTGAGGCAGTTCGCTTGACGCAGAACACCCTACTTCGAGAAGTTGATTCAGGGAAGGAAACTCAGGGTGACCTGTGTCTCTTTGGGCTTGTGAGAAACCACGGGGATGTCTGCTGAGTGCGCCCACGGAAACGGGGGCCTGCTGCAAGTAGCCTTGCTTTCCCGTTTGGAAGGCTGCGTTCATGCTGCCTTGAAGCTACCTGACATTCCCTGCTCTCGACAGGCCTGTTAGCCCTGTCAGAGTGCTTCGGGGAACGTTATGAGTCTGCTCTGTCTAAACCAGGTGCTTCCATGGCCGCGGCTCTGGTCCGCCTGCCAAGCTCTAGAGCTAGAGGGAACCTCAACGTGACAAGTTGCCTCCAGCGTAGGCCCCTAGTAGCCGTACAGAAAGGGAGGCAGGCAGCTGTCTTCATGAGTTGTCAGTCGCTTAGAGGCTTTGTTTTAAAGGAAGTAGTACACTTTGGAGGACTCCTAGGCCCCTCGGGTATGCATCACTTTCCCTCCAAGTTCACCGAGTACCTCCAGACCCCTGTGGGGCGGCTGAGCACTTCGAGGCCCATTGGTTGAACCCCCCCACCCGCGGAGGCCCTCTGTGCGTGCCGCGCGATGGGCTACACACTGGACGTCCCGCGAGGAGCGCTACATTTCCAGAGCCCTCGAACAGCCTCAGGACAGCATTTCGGGTGAGTCCGACTTTGTCATGGCCCTTGTGTGAGCTGCCGTGGGAAAACACTGTGCTTTGAATACTTCGAGGACCTCGTACTTGAAGTCACTCTGCCCGAGGAGAAAGTCAGCATCTTACCATGCCGTGTCGCTAACGGCACGCCCAGCACGAACACAGGCCTGGAAGTAAGGCCTCGAGTGGCGGTGCAGAAGCGGAGGCGTGCAGCAGTTTCCATGAGGCGGAGGCCTCGGCTCTGGGCACCTTCAACGGCAGCAGGGTTTTCTGGACACCTAGGAGGCTGGCGCGGGCCCCCTGTTCCCGGCAGGAACACTGAGTACCGCCAGGCCCACCTGGGTCTGCTAAGCAACATCCAGGCCCGTAGCCCTTTAGAGCCCCTCTGTGTATGCCGAGCATAGGGAACGCGCTGCACTCTCCTTGGGAGCAGCTTAAGGTCCTCAGCACTCGCACACGTTCACGGACACCGTTCTGGCACGTCCCACATGGCGTCGAAGTCTTACGCATTACCCTCGGCTGAGCTGAACTCAGAGAAACCCTCGGCTTCGCAGTCCACCTAGGACCTCCTGCCTGAAGTCACCGTGCCTCCCAGAGAGAATCGGCTTGCGTTCCTACTGTCATGTACGTCCCCTTCCTCCTGTGGCACTGCAGGCTTTGAATAGCCACAGGCCCAGAGGAGCAGCTACAGCATTCCTTGGTTGAGGCAGTTCGCTTGACGCAGAACACCCTACTTCGAGAAGTTGATTCAGGGAAGGAAACTCAGGGTGACCTGTGTCTCTTTGGGCTTGTGAGAAACCACGGGGATGTCTGCTGAGTGCGCCCACGGAAACGGGGGCCTGCTGCAAGTAGCCTTGCTTTCCCGTTTGGAAGGCTGCGTTCATGCTGCCTTGAAGCTACCTGACATTCCCTGCTCTCGACAGGCCTGTTAGCCCTGTCAGAGTGCTTCGGGGAACGTTATGAGTCTGCTCTGTCTAAACCAGGTGCTTCCATGGCCGCAGCTCTGGTCCGCCTGACAAGCTCTGGAGCTAGAGGGAACCTCAACGTGACAAGTTGCCTCCAGCGTAGGCCCCTAGTAGCCGTGCAGAAAGGGAGGCAGGCAGCTGTCTCCATGAGTTCTCAGTCGCTTAGAGGCTTTGTGTTAAAGGAAGTAGTACACTTTGGAGGACTCCTAGGCCCCTCGGGTATGCATCACTTTCCCTCCAAGTTCACCGAGTACCTCCAGACCCCTGTGGGGCGGCTGAGCACTTCGAGGCCCATTGGTTGAACCCCCCCACCCGCGGAGGCCCTCTGTGCGTGCCGCGCGATGGGCTACACACTGGACGTCCCGCGAGGAGCGCTACATTTCCAGAGCCCTCGAACAGCCTCAGGACAGCATTTCGGGTGAGTCCGACTTTGTCATGGCCCTTGTGTGAGCTGCCGTGGGAAAACACTGTGCTTTGAATACTTCGAGGACCTCGTACCTGAAGTCACTCTGCCCGAGGAGAAAGTCAGCATCTTACCATGCCGTGTCGCTAACGGCACGCCCAGCACGAACACAGGCCTGGAAGTAAGGCCCCGAGTGGCGGTGCAGAAGCGGAGGCGTGCAGCAGTTTCCATGAGGCGGAGGCCTCGGCTCTGGGCACCTTCAACGGCGGCAGGGTTTTCTGGACACCTAGGAGGCTGGCGCGGGCCCCCTGTTCCCGGCAGGAACACTGAGTACCGCCAGGCCCACCTGGGTCTGCTAAGCAACATCCAGGCCCGTAGCCCTTTAGAGCCCCTCTGTGTATGCCCAGCGTAGAGAAACGCGCTGTACTCTCCTTGGGAGCAGCTTAAGGTCCTCAGCACTCGCACACGTTCACGGACACCGTTCTGGCACGTCCCACATGGCGTCGAAGTCTTACGCATTACCCTCGGCTGAGCTGAACTCAGAGAAACCCTCGGCTTCGCAGTCCACCTAGGACCTCCTGCCTGAAGTCACCGTGCCTCCCAGAGAGAATCGGCTTGCGTTCTTACTGCCATGTACGTCCCCTTCCTCCTGTGGCACTGCAGGCTTTGAATAGCCACAGGCCCAGAGGAGCAGCTACGGCGTTCCTTGGTTGAGGCAGTTCGCTTGACGCAGAACACCCTACTTCGAGAAGTTGATTCAGGGAAGGAAACTGAGGGTGACCTGTGTCTCTTTGGGCTTGTGAGAAACCACGGGGATGTCTGCTGAGTGCGCCCACGGAAACGGGGGCCTGCTGCAAGTAGCCTTGCTTTCCCGTTTGGAAGGCTGCGTTCATGCTGCCTTGAAGCTACCTGACATTCCCTGCTCTCGACAGGCCTGTTAGCCCTGTCAGAGTGCTTCGGGGAACGTTATGAGTCTGCTCTGTCCAAACCAGGTGCTTCCATGGCCGCGGCTCTGGTCCGCCTGCCAAGCTCTAGAGCTAGAGGGAACCTCAACGTGACAAGTTGCCTCCAGCGTAGGCCCCTAGTAGCCGTGCAGAAAGGGAGGCAGGCAGCTGTCTCCATGAGTTCTCAGTCGCTTAGAGGCTTTGTGTTAAAGGAAGTAGTACACTTTGGAGGACTCCTAGGCCCCTCGGGTATGCATCACTTTCCCTCCAAGTTCACCGAGTACCTCCAGACCCCTGTGGGGCGGCTGAGCACTTCGAGGCCCATTGGTTGAACCCCCCCACCCGCGGAGGCCCTCTGTGCGTGCCGCGCGATGGGCTACACACTGGACGTCCCGCGAGGAGCGCTACATTTCCAGAGCCCTCGAACAGCCTCAGGACAGCATTTCGGGTGAGTCCGACTTTGTCATGGCCCTTGTGTGAGCTGCCGTGGGAAAACACTGTGCTTTGAATACTTCGAGGACCTCGTACCTGAAGTCACTCTGCCCGAGGAGAAAGTCAGCATCTTACCATGCCGTGTCGCTAACGGCACGCCCAGCACGAACACAGGCCTGGAAGTAAGGCCCCGAGTGGCGGTGCAGAAGCGGAGGCGTGCAGCAGTTTCCATGAGGCGGAGGCCTCGGCTCTGGGCACCTTCAACGGCAGCAGGGTTTTTTGGACACCTAGGAGGCTGGCGCGGGCCCCCTGTTCCCGGCAGGATCACTGAGTACCGCCAGTCCCACCTGGATCTGCTAAGCAACATCCAGGCCCGTAGCCCTTTAGAGCCCCTCTGTGTATGCCCAGCGTAGAGAAACGCGCTGCACTCTCCTTGGGAGCAGCTTAAGGTCCTCAGCACTCGCACACGTTCACGGACACCGTTCTGGCACGTCCCACATGGCGTCGAAGTCTTACGCATTACCCTCGGCTGTGCTGAACTCAGAGAAACCCTCGGCTTCGCAGTCCACCTAGGACCTCCTGCCTGAAGTCACCGTGCCTCCCAGAGAGAGTCGGCTTGCGTTCTTACTGCCATGTACGTCCCCTTCCTCCTGTGGCACTGCAGGCTTTGAATAGCCACAGGCCCAGAGGAGCAGCTACGGCGTTCCTTGTTTGAAGCAGTTCGCTTGACGCAGAACACCCTACTTCGAGAAGTTGATTCAGGGAAGGAAACTGAGGGTGACCTGTGTCTCTTTGGGCTTGTTAGAAACCACGGGGATGTCTGTTGAGTGCGCCCACGGAAACGGGGGCCTGCTGCAAGTAGCCTTGCTTTCCCGTTTGGAAGGCTGCGTTCATGCTGCCTTGAAGCTACCTGACATTCCCTGCTCTCGACAGACCTGTTAACCCTGTCAGAGTGCTTCGGGGAACGTTATGAGTCTGCTCTGTCTAAACCAGGTGCTTCCATGGCCGCGGCTCTGGTCCGCCTGCCAAGCTCTAGAGCTAGAGGGAACCTCAACGTGACAAGTTGCTTCCAGCGTAGGCCCCTAGTAGTCGTGCAGAAAAGGGAGGCAGGCAGCTGTCTCCATGAGTTCTCAGTCGCTTAGAGGCTTTGTTTTAAAGGAAGTAGTACACTTTGGAGGACTCCTAGGCCCCTCGGGTATGCATCACTTTCCCTCCAAGTTCACAGAGTACCTCCAGACCCCTGTGGGGCGGCTGAGCACTTCGAGGCCCATTGGTTGAACCCCCCCACCCGCGGAGGCCCTCTGTGCGTGCCGCGCGATGGGCTACACACTGGACGTCCCGCGAGGAGCGCTACATTTCCAGAGCCCTCGAACAGCCTCAGGACAGCATTTCGGGTGAGTCCGACTTTGTCATGGCCCTTGTGTGAGCTGCCGTGGGAAAACACTGTGCTTTGAATACTTCGAGGACCTCGTACCTGAAGTCACTCTGCCCGAGGAGAAAGTCAGCATCTTACCATGCGGTGTCGCTAACGGCACGCCCAGCACGAACACAGGCCTGGAAGTAAGGCCCCGAGTGGCGGTGCAGAAGCGGAGGCGTGCAGCAGTTTCCATGAGGCGGAGGCCTCGGCTCTGGGCACCTTCAACGGCAGCAGGGTTTTCTGGACACCTAGGAGGCTGGCGCGGGCCCCCTGTTCCCGGCAGGAACACTGAGTACCGCCAGGCCCACCTGGGTCTGCTAAGCAACATCCAGGCCCGTAGCCCTTTAGAGCCCCTCTGTGTATGCCCAGCGTAGAGAAACGCGCTGTACTCTCCTTGGGAGCAGCTTAAGGTCCTCAGCACTCGCACACGTTCACGGACACCGTTCTGGCACGTCCCACATGGCGTCGAAGTCTTACGCATTACCCTCGGCTGAGCTGAACTCAGAGAAACCCTCGGCTTCGCAGTCCACCTAGGACCTCCTGCCTGAAGTCACCGTGCCTCCCAGAGAGAATCGGCTTGCGTTCTTACTGCCATGTACGTCCCCTTCCTCCTGTGGCACTGCAGGCTTTGAATAGCCACAGGCCCAGAGGAGCAGCTACGGCGTTCCTTGGTTGAGGCAGTTCGCTTGACGCAGAACACCCTACTTCGAGAAGTTGATTCAGGGAAGGAAACTGAGGGTGACCTGTGTCTCTTTGGGCTTGTGAGAAACCACGGGGATGTCTGCTGAGTGCGCCCACGGAAACGGGGGCCTGCTGCAAGTAGCCTTGCTTTCCCGTTTGGAAGGCTGCGTTCATGCTGCCTTGAAGCTACCTGACATTCCCTGCTCTCGACAGGCCTGTTAGCCCTGTCAGAGTGCTTCGGGGAACGTTATGAGTCTGCTCTGTCCAAACCAGGTGCTTCCATGGCCGCGGCTCTGGTCCGCCTGCCAAGCTCTAGAGCTAGAGGGAACCTCAACGTGACAAGTTGCCTCCAGCGTAGGCCCCTAGTAGCCGTGCAGAAAGGGAGGCAGGCAGCTGTCTCCATGAGTTCTCAGTCGCTTAGAGGCTTTGTGTTAAAGGAAGTAGTACACTTTGGAGGACTCCTAGGCCCCTCGGGTATGCATCACTTTCCCTCCAAGTTCACCGAGTACCTCCAGACCCCTGTGGGGCGGCTGAGCACTTCGAGGCCCATTGGTTGAACCCCCCCACCCGCGGAGGCCCTCTGTGCGTGCCGCGCGATGGGCTACACACTGGACGTCCCGCGAGGAGCGCTACATTTCCAGAGCCCTCGAACAGCCTCAGGACAGCATTTCGGGTGAGTCCGACTTTGTCATGGCCCTTGTGTGAGCTGCCGTGGGAAAACACTGTGCTTTGAATACTTCGAGGACCTCGTACCTGAAGTCACTCTGCCCGAGGAGAAAGTCAGCATCTTACCATGCCGTGTCGCTAACGGCACGCCCAGCACGAACACAGGCCTGGAAGTACGGCCCCGAGTGGCGGTGCAGAAGCGGAGGCGTGCAGCAGTTTCCATGAGGCGGAGGCCTCGGCTCTGGGCACCTTCAACGGCAGCAGGGTTTTCTGGACACCTAGGAGGCTGGCGCGGGCCCCCTGTTCCCGGCAGGAACACTGAGTACCGCCAGTCCCACCTGGGTCTGCTAAGCAACATCCAGGCCCGTAGCCCTTTAGAGCCCCTCTGTGTATGCCCAGCGTAGGGAAACGCGCTGCACTCTCCTTGGGAGCAGCTTAAGGTCCTCAGCACTCGCACACGTTCACGGACACCGTTCTGGCACGTCCCACATGGCGTCGAAGTCTTACGCATTACCCTCGGCTGAGCTGAACTCAGAGAAACCCTCGGCTTCGCAGTCCACCTAGGACCTCCTGCCTGAAGTCACCGTGCCTCCCAGAGAGAGTCGGCTTGCGTTCTTACTGCCATGTACGTCCCCTTCCTCCTGTGGCACTGCAGGCTTTGAATAGCCACAGGCCCAGAGGAGCAGCTACGGCGTTCCTTGGTTGAGGCAGTTCGCTTGACGCAGAACACCCTACTTCGAGAAGTTGATTCAGGGAAGGAAACTCAGGGTGACCTGTGTCTCTTTGGGCTTGTGAGAAACCACGGGGATGTCTGCTGAGTGCGCCCACGGAAACGGGGGCCTGCTGCAAGTAGCCTTGCTTTCCCGTTTGGAAGGCTGCGTTCATGCTGCCTTGAAGCTACCTGACATTCCCTGCTCTCGACAGGCCTGTTAGCCCTGTCAGAGTGCTTCGGGGAACGTTATGAGTCTGCTCTGTCTAAACCAGGTGCTTCCATGGCCGCGGCTCTGGTCCGCCTGCCAAGCTCTAGAGCTAGAGGGAACCTCAACGTGACAAGTTGCCTCCAGCGTAGGCCCCTAGTAGCCGTGCAGAAAGGGAGGCAGGCAGCTGTCTCCATGAGTTCTCAGTCGCTTAGAGGCTTTGTTTTAAAGGAAGTAGTACACTTTGGAGGACTCCTAGGCCCCTCGGGTATGCATCACTTTCCCTCCAAGTTCACCGAGTACCTCCGGACCCCTGTGGGGCGGCTGAGCACTTCGAGGCCCATTGGTTGAACCCCCCCACCCGCGGAGGCCCTCTGTGCGTGCCGCGCGATGGGCTACACACTGGACGTCCCGCGAGGAGCGCTACATTTCCAGAGCCCTCGAACAGCCTCAGGACAGCATTTCGGGTGAGTCCGACTTTGTCATGGCCCTTGTGTGAGCTGCCGTGGGAAAACACTGTGCTTTGAATACTTCGAGGACCTCGTACCTGAAGTCACTCTGCCCGAGGAGAAAGTCAGCATCTTACCATGCCGTGTCGCTAACGGCACGCCCAGCACGAACACAGGCCTGGAAGTACGGCCCCGAGTGGCGGTGCAGAAGCGGAGGCGTGCAGCAGTGTCCATGAGGCGGAGGCCTCGGCTCTGGGCACCTTCAACGGCAGCAGGGTTTTCTGGACACCTAGGAGGCTGGCGCGGGCCCCCTGTTCCCGGCAGGAACACTGAGTACCGCCAGTCCCACCTGGGTCTGCTAAGCAACATCCAGGCCAGTAGGCCTTTAGAGCCCCTCTGTGTATGCCCAGCGTAGAGAAACGCGCTGCACTCTCCTTGGGAGCAGCTTAAGGTCCTCAGCACTCGCACACGTTCACGGACACCGTTCTGGCACGTCCCACATGGCGTCGAAGTCTTACGCATTACCCTCGTCTGAGCTGAACTCAGAGAAACCCTCGGCTTCGCAGTCCACCTAGGACCTCCTGCCTGAAGTCACCGTGCCTCCCAGAGAGAATCGGCTTGCGTTCTTACTGCCATGTACGTCCCCTTCCTCCTGTGGCACTGCAGGCTTTGAATAGCCACAGGCCCAGAGGAGCAGCTACCGCGTTCCTTGGTTGAGGCAGTTCGCTTGACGCAGAACACCCTACTTCGAGAAGTTGATTCAGGGAAGGAAACTCAGGGTGACCTGTGTCTCTTTGGGCTTTTGAGAAACCACGGGGATGTCTGCTGAGTGCGCCCACGGAAACGGGGGCCTGCTGCAAGTAGCCTTGCTTTCCCGTTTGGAAGGCTGCGTTCATGCTGCCTTGAAGCTACCTGACATTCCCTGCTCTCGACAGGCCTGTTAGCCCTGTCAGAGTGCTTCGGGTAACGTTATGAGTATGCTCTGTCTAAACCAGGTGCTTCCATGGCCGCGGCTGTGGTCCGCCTGCCAAGCTCTAGAGCTAGAGGGAACCTCAACGTGACAAGTTGCCTCCAGCGTAGGCCCCTAGTAGCCGTGCAGAAAGGGAGGCAGGCAGCTGTCTCCATGAGTTCTCAGTCGCTTAGAGGCTTTGTTTTAAAGGAAGCAGTACACTTTGGAGGACTCCTAGGCCCCTCGGGTATGCATCACTTTCCCTCCAAGTTCACCGAGTACCTCCAGACCCCTGTGGGGCGGCTGAGCACTTCGAGGCCCATTGGTTGAACCCCCCCACCCGCGGAGGCCCTCTGTGCGTGCCGCGCGATGGGCTACACACTGGACGTCCCGCGAGGAGCGCTACATTTCCAGAGCCCTCGAACAGCCTCAGGACAGCATTTCGGGTGAGTCCGACTTTGTCATGGCCCTTGTGTGAGCTGCCGTGGGAAAACACTGTGCTTTGAATACTTCGAGGACCTCGTACCTGAAGTCACTCTGCCCGAGGAGAAAGTCAGCATCTTACCATGCCGTGTCGCTAACGGCACGCCCAGCACGAACACAGACCTGGAAGTAAGGCCCCGAGTGGCAGTGCAGAAGCGGAGGCGTGCAGCAGTTTCCATGAGGCGGAGGCCTCGGCTCTGGGCACCTTCAACGGCAGCAGGGTTTTCTGGACACCTAGGAGGCTGGCGCGGGCCCCGTGTTCCCGGCAGGAACACTGAGTACCGCCAGGCCCACCTGGGTCTGCTAAGCAACATCCAGGCCCGTAGCCCTTTAGAGCCCCTCTGTGTATGCCCAGCGTAGAGAAACGCGCTGCACTCTCCTTGGGAGCAGCTTAAGGTCCTCAGCACTCGCACACGTTCACGGACACCGTTCTGGCACGTCCCACATGGCGTCGAAGTCTTACGCATTACCCTCGGCTGAGCTGAACTCAGAGAAACCCTCGGCTTCGCAGTCCACCTAGGACCTCCTGCCTGAAGTCACCGTGCCTCCCAGAGAGAATCGGCTTGCGTTCTTACTGCCATGTACGTCCCCTTCCTCCTGTGGCACTGCAGGCTTTGAATAGCCACAGGCCCAGAGGAGCAGCTATGGCGTTCCTTGGTTGAGGCAGTTCGCTTGACGCAGAACACCCTACTTCGAGAAGTTGATTCAGGGAAGGAAACTGAGGGTGACCTGTGTCTCTTTGGGCTTGTGAGAAACCACGGGGATGTCTGCTGAGTGCGCCCACGGAAACGGGGGCCTGCTGCAAGTAGCCTTGCTTTCCCGTTTGGAAGGCTGCGTTCATGCTGCCTTGAAGCTACCTGACATTCCCTGCTCTCGACAGGCCTGTTAGCCCTGTCAGAGTGCTTCGGGGAACGTTATGAGTCTGCTCTGTCTAAACCAGGTGCTTCCATGGCCGCGGCTCTGGTCCGCCTGCCAAGCTCTAGAGCTAGAGGGAACCTCAACGTGACAAGTTGCCTCCAGCGTAGGCCCCTAGTAGCCGTGCAGAAAGGGAGGCAGGCAGCTGTCTCCATGAGTTCTCAGTCGCTTAGAGGCTTTGTGTTAAAGGAAGTAGTACACTTTGGAGGACTCCTAGGCCCCTCGAGTATGCATCACTTTCCCTCCAAGTTCACCGAGTACCTCCAGACCCCTGTGGGGCGGCTGAGCACTTCGAGGCCCATTGGTTGAACCCCCCCACCCGCGGAGGCCCTCTGTGCGTGCCGCGCGATGGGCTACACACTGGACGTCCCGCGAGGAGCGCTACATTTCCAGAGCCCTCGAACAGCCTCAGGACAGCATTTCGGGTGAGTCCGACTTTGTCATGGCCCTTGTGTGAGCTGCCGTGGGAAAACACTGTGCTTTGAATACTTCGAGGACCTCGTACCTGAAGTCACTCTGCCCGAGGAGAAAGTCAGCATCTTACCATGCCGTGTCGCTAACGGCACGCCCAGCACGAACACAGGCCTGGAAGTACGGCCCCGAGTGGCGGTGCAGAAGCGGAGGCGTGCAGCAGTTTCCATGAGGCGGAGGCCTCGGCTCTGGGCACCTTCAACGGCAGCAGGGTTTTCTGGACACCTAGGAGGCTGGCGCGGGCCCCCTGTTCCCGGCAGGAACACTGAGTACCGCCAGGCCCACCTGGGTCTGCTAAGCAACATCCAGGCCAGTAGGCCTTTAGAGCCCCTCTGTGTATGCCCAGCGTAGAGAAACGCGCTGCACTCTCCTTGGGAGCAGCTTAAGGTCCTCAGCACTCGCACACGTTCACGGACACCGTTCTGGCACGTCCCACATGGCGTCGAAGTCTTACGCATTACCCTCGGCTGAGCTGAACTCAGAGAAACCCTCGGCTTCGCAGTCCACCTAGGACCTCCTGCCTGAAGTCACCGTGCCTCCCAGAGAGAGTCGGCTTGCGTTCTTACTGCCATGTACGTCCCCTTCCTCCTGTGGCACTGCAGGCTTTGAATAGCCACAGGCCCAGAGGAGCAGCTAAGGCGTTCCTTGGTTGAGGCAGTTCGCTTGAAGCAGAACACCCTACTTCGAGAAGTTGATTCAGGGAAGGAAACTGAGGGTGACCTGTGTCTCTTTGGGCTTGTTAGAAACCACGGGGATGTCTGTTGAGTGCGCCCACGGAAACGGGGGCCTGCTGCAAGTAGCCTTGCTTTCCCGTTTGGAAGGCTGCGTTCATGCTGCCTTGAAGCTACCTGACATTCCCTGCTCTCGACAGACCTGTTAACCCTGTCAGAGTGCTTCGGGGAACGTTATGAGTCTGCTCTGTCTAAACCAGGTGCTTCCATGGCCGCGGCTCTGGTCCGCCTGACAAGCTCTAGAGCTAGAGGGAACCTCAACGTGACAAGTTGCTTCCAGCGTAGGCCCCTAGTAGTCGTGCAGAAAAGGGAGGCAGGCAGCTGTCTCCATGAGTTCTCAGTCGCTTAGAGGCTTTATTTTAAAGGAAGTAGTACACTTTGGAGGTCTCCTAGGCCTCTCAGGTATGCACCACTTTCCCTCCAAGTTCACCGAGTACCTCCAGACCCCTGTGGGGCGGCTGAGCACTTCGAGGCCCATTGGTTGAACCCCCCCACCCGCGGAGGCCCTCTGTGCGTGCCGCGCGATGGGCTACACACTGAACGTCCCGAGAGGAGCGCTACATTTCCAGAGCTCTCGAACAGCCTCAGGACAGCATTTCGGGTGAGTCCGACTTTGTCATGGCCCTTGTGTGAGCTGCCGTGGGAAAACACTGTGCTTTGAATACTTCGAGGACCTCGTACCTGAAGTCACTCTGCCCGAGGAGAAAGTCAGCATCTTACCATGCCGTGTCGCTAACGGCACGCCCAGCACGAACACAGGCCTGGAAGTACGGCCCCGAGTGGCGGTGCAGAAGCGGAGGCGTGCAGCAGTTTCCATGAGGCGGAGGCCTCGGCTCTGGGCACCTTCAACGGCAGCAGGGTTTTCTGGACACCTAGGAGGCTGGCGCGGGCCCCCTGTTCCCGGCAGGAACACTGAGTACCGCCAGTCCCACCTGGGTCTGCTAAGCAACATCCAGGCCCGTAGCCCTTTAGAGCCCCTCTGTGTATGCCCAGCGTAGGGAAACGCGCTGCACTCTCCTTGGGAGCAGCTTAAGGTCCTCAGCACTCGCACACGTTCACGGACACCGTTCTGGCACGTCCCACATGGCGTCGAAGTCTTACGCATTACCCTCGGCTGAGCTGAACTCAGAGAAACCCTCGGCTTCGCAGTCCACCTAGGACCTCCTGCCTGAAGTCACCGTGCCTCCCAGAGAGAGTCGGCTTGCGTTCTTACTGCCATGTACGTCCCCTTCCTCCTGTGGCACTGCAGGCTTTGAATAGCCACAGGCCCAGAGGAGCAGCTACGGCGTTCCTTGGTTGAGGCAGTTCGCTTGACGCAGAACACCCTACTTCGAGAAGTTGATTCAGGGAAGGAAACTCAGGGTGACCTGTGTCTCTTTGGGCTTGTGAGAAACCACGGGGATGTCTGCTGAGTGCGCCCACGGAAACGGGGGCCTGCTGCAAGTAGCCTTGCTTTCCCGTTTGGAAGGCTGCGTTCATGCTGCCTTGAAGCTACCTGACATTCCCTGCTCTCGACAGGCCTGTTAGCCCTGTCAGAGTGCTTCGGGGAACGTTATGAGTCTGCTCTGTCTAAACCAGGTGCTTCCATGGCCGCGGCTCTGGTCCGCCTGCCAAGCTCTAGAGCTAGAGGGAACCTCAACGTGACAAGTTGCCTCCAGCGTAGGCCCCTAGTAGCCGTGCAGAAAGGGAGGCAGGCAGCTGTCTCCATGAGTTCTCAGTCGCTTAGAGGCTTTGTTTTAAAGGAAGTAGTACACTTTGGAGGACTCCTAGGCCCCTCGGGTATGCATCACTTTCCCTCCAAGTTCACCGAGTACCTCCAGACCCCTGTGGGGCGGCTGAGCACTTCGAGGCCCATTGGTTGAACCCCCCCACCCGCGGAGGCCCTCTGTGCGTGCCGCGCGATGGGCTACACACTGGACGTCCCGCGAGGAGCGCTACATTTCCAGAGCCCTCGAACAGCCTCAGGACAGCATTTCGGGTGAGTCCGACTTTGTCATGGCCCTTGTGTGAGCTGCCGTGGGAAAACACTGTGCTTTGAATACTTCGAGGACCTCGTACCTGAAGTCACTCTGCCCGAGGAGAAAGTCAGCATCTTACCATGCCGTGTCGCTAACGGCACGCCCAGCACGAACACAGGCCTGGAAGTACGGCCCCGAGTGGCGGTGCAGAAGCGGAGGCGTGCAGCAGTTTCCATGAGGCGGAGGCCTCGGCTCTGGGCACCTTCAACGGCAGCAGGGTTTTCTGGACACCTAGGAGGCTGGCGCGGGCCCCCTGTTCCCGGCAGGAACACTGAGTACCGCCAGTCCCACCTGGGTCTGCTAAGCAACATCCAGGCCAGTAGGCCTTTAGAGCCCCTCTGTGTATGCCCAGCGTAGAGAAACGCGCTGCACTCTCCTTGGGAGCAGCTTAAGGTCCTCAGCACTCGCACACGTTCACGGACACCGTTCTGGCACGTCCCACATGGCGTCGAAGTCTTACGCATTACCCTCGTCTGAGCTGAACTCAGAGAAACCCTCGGCTTCGCAGTCCACCTAGGACCTCCTGCCTGAAGTCACCGTGCCTCCCAGAGAGAATCGGCTTGCGTTCTTACTGCCATGTATGTCCCCTTCCTCCTGTGGCACTGCAGGCTTTGAATAGCCACAGGCCCAGAGGGGCAGCTACCGCGTTCCTTGGTTGAGGCAGTTCGCTTGACGCAGAACACCCTACTTCGAGAAGTTGATTCAGGGAAGGAAACTCAGGGTGACCTGTGTCTCTTTGGGCTTTTGAGAAACCACGGGGATGTCTGCTGAGTGCGCCCACGGAAACGGGGGCCTGCTGCAAGTAGCCTTGCTTTCCCGTTTGGAAGGCTGCGTTCATGCTGCCTTGAAGCTACCTGACATTCCCTGCTCTCGACAGGCCTGTTAGCCCTGTCAGAGTGCTTCGGGTAACGTTATGAGTATGCTCTGTCTAAACCAGGTGCTTCCATGGCCGCGGCTCTGGTCCGCCTGACAAGCTCTAGAGCTAGAGGGAACCTCAACGTGACAAGTTGCCTCCAGCGTAGGCCCCTAGTAGCCGTGCAGAAAGGGAGGCAGGCAGCTGTCTCCATGAGTTCTCAGTCGCTTAGAGGCTTTGTTTTAAAGGAAGCAGTACACTTTGGAGGACTCCTAGGCCCCTCGGGTATGCATCACTTTCCCTCCAAGTTCACCGAGTACCTCCAGACCCCTGTGGGGCGGCTGAGCACTTCGAGGCCCATTGGTTGAACCCCCCCACCCGCGGAGGCCCTCTGTGCGTGCCGCGCGATGGGCTACACACTGGACGTCCCGCGAGGAGCGCTACATTTCCAGAGCCCTCGAACAGCCTCAGGACAGCATTTCGGGTGAGTCCGACTTTGTCATGGCCCTTGTGTGAGCTGCCGTGGGAAAACACTGTGCTTTGAATACTTCGAGGACCTCGTACCTGAAGTCACTCTGCCCGAGGAGAAAGTCAGCATCTTACCATGCCGTGTCGCTAACGGCACGCCCAGCACGAACACAGGCCTTGAAGTACGGCCCCGAGTGGCGGTGCAGAAGCGGAGGCGTGCAGCAGTTTCCATGAGGCGGAGGCCTCGGCTCTGGGCACCTTCAACGGCAGCAGGGTTTTCTGGACACCTAGGAGGCTGGCGCGGGCCCCCTGTTCCCGGCAGGAACACTGAGTACCGCCAGTCCCACCTGGGTCTGCTAAGCAACATCCAGGCCCGTAGCCCTTTAGAGCCCCTCTGTGTATGCCCAGCGTAGAGAAACGCGCTGCACTCTCCTTGGGAGCAGCTTAAGGTCCTCAACACTCGCACACGTTCACGGACACCGTTCTGGCACGTCCCACATGGCGTCGAAGTCTTACGCATTACCCTCGGCTGAGCTGAACTCAGAGAAACCCTCGGCTTCGCAGTCCACCTAGGACCTCCTGCCTGAAGTCACCGTGCCTCCCAGAGAGAATCGGCTTGCGTTCTTACTGCCATGTACGTCCCCTTCCTCCTGTGGCACTGCAGGCTTTGAATAGCCACAGGCCCAGAGGAGCAGCTACAGCGTTCCTTGGTTGAGGCAGTTCACTTGACGCAGAACACCCTACTTCGAGAAGTTGATTCAGGGAAGGAAACTGAGGGTGACCTGTGTCTCTTTGGTCTTGTGAGAAACCACGGGGATGTCTGCTGAGTGCGCCCACGGAAACGGGGGCCTGCTGCAAGTAGCCTTGCTTTCCCGTTTGGAAGGCTGCGTTCATGCTGCCTTGAAGCTACCTGACATTCCCTGCTCTCGACAGGCCTGTTAGCCCTGTCAGAGTGCTTCGGGGAACGTTATGAGTCTGCTCTGTCTAAACCAGGTGCTTCCATGGCCGCGGCTGTGGTCCGCCTGCCAACCTCTAGAGCTAGAGGGAACCTCAACGTGACAAGTTGCCTCCAGTGTAGGCCCCTAGTAGCCGTGCAGAAAGGGAGGCAGGCAGCTGTCTCCATGAGTTCTCAGTCGCTTAGAGGCTTTGTGTTAAAGGAAGTAGTACACTTTGGAGGACTCCTAGGCCCCTCCTGTATGCATCACTTTCCCTCCAAGTTCACCGAGTACCTCCAGACCCCTGTGGGGCGGCTGAGCACTTCGAGGCCCATTGGTTGAACCCCCCCACCCGCGGAGGCCCTCTGTGCGTGCCGCGTGATGGGCTACACACTGGACGTCCCGCGAGGAGCGCTACATTTCCAGAGCCCTCGAACAGCCTCAGGACAGCATTTCGGGTGAGTCCGACTTTGTCATGGCCCTTGTGTGAGCTGCCGTGGGAAAACACTGTGCTTTGAATACTTCGAGGACCTCGTACCTGAAGTCACTCTGCCCGAGGAGAAAGTCAGCATCTTACCATGCGGTGTCGCTAACGGCACGCCCAGCACGAACACAGACCTGGAAGTAAGGCCCCGAGTGGCAGTGCAGAAGCGGAGGCGTGCAGCAGTTTCCATGAGGCGGAGGCCTCGGCTCTGGGCACCTTCAACGGCAGCAGGGTTTTCTGGACACCTAGGAGGCTGGCGCGGGCCCCCTGTTCCCGGCAGGAACACTGAGTACCGCCAGGCCCACCTGGGTCTGCTAAGCAACATCCAGGCCCGTAGCCCTTTAGAGCCCCTCTGTGTATGCCCAGCGTAGAGAAACGCGCTGCACTCTCCTTGGGAGCAGCTTAAGGTCCTCAGCACTCGCACACGTTCACGGACACCGTTCTGGCACGTCCCACATGGCGTCGAAGTCTTACGCATTACCCTCGGCTGAGCTGAACTCAGAGAAACCCTCGGCTTCGCAGTCCACCTAGGACCTCCTGCCTGAAGTCACCGTGCCTCCCAGAGAGAATCGGCTTGCGTTCTTACTGCCATGTACGTCCCCTTCCTCCTGTGGCACTGCAGGCTTTGAATAGCCACAGGCCCAGAGGAGCAGCTATGGCGTTCCTTGGTTGAGGCAGTTCGCTTGACGCAGAACACCTTACTTCGAGAAGTTGATTCAGGGAAGGAAACTGAGGGTGACCTGTGTCTCTTTGGGCTTGTGAGAAACCACGGGGATGTCTGCTGAGTGCGCCCACGGAAACGGGGGCCTGCTGCAAGTAGCCTTGCTTTCCCGTTTGGAAGGCTGCGTTCATGCTGCCTTGAAGCTACCTGACATTCCCTGCTCTCGACAGGCCTGTTAGCCCTGTCAGAGTGCTTCGGGGAACGTTATGAGTCTGCTCTGTCTAAACCAGGTGCTTCCATGGCCGCGGCTCTGGTCCGCCTGCCAAGCTCTAGAGCTAGAGGGAACCTCAACGTGACAAGTTGCCTCCAGCGTAGGCCCCTAGTAGCCGTGCAGAAAGGGAGGCAGGCAGCTGTCTCCATGAGTTCTCAGTCGCTTAGAGGCTTTGTGTTAAAGGAAGTAGTACACTTTGGAGGACTCCTAGGCCCCTCGGGTATGCATCACTTTCCCTCCAAGTTCACCGAGTACCTCCAGACCCCTGTGGGGCGGCTGAGCACTTCGAGGCCCATTGGTTGAACCCCCCCACCCGCGGAGGCCCTCTGTGCGTGCCGCGCGATGGGCTACACACTGGACGTCCCGCGAGGAGCGCTACATTTCCAGAGCCCTCGAACAGCCTCAGGACAGCATTTCGGGTGAGTCCGACTTTGTCATGGCCCTTGTGTGAGCTGCCGTGGGAAAACACTGTGCTTTGAATACTTCGAGGACCTCGTACCTGAAGTCACTCTGCCCGAGGAGAAAGTCAGCATCTTACCATGCCGTGTCGCTAACGGCACGCCCAGCACGAACACAGGCCTGGAAGTACGGCCCCGAGTGGCGGTGCAGAAGCGGAGGCGTGCAGCAGTTTCCATGAGGCGGAGGCCTCGGCTCTGGGCACCTTCAACGGCAGCAGGGTTTTCTGGACACCTAGGAGGCTGGCGCGGGCCCCCTGTTCCCGGCAGGAACACTGAGTACCGCCAGTCCCACCTGGGTCTGCTAAGCAACATCCAGGCCAGTAGGCCTTTAGAGCCCCTCTGTGTATGCCCAGCGTAGAGAAACGCGCTGCACTCTCCTTGGGAGCAGCTTAAGGTCCTCAGCACTCGCACACGTTCACGGACACCGTTCTGGCACGTCCCACATGGCGTCGAAGTCTTACGCATTACCCTCGTCTGAGCTGAACTCAGAGAAACCCTCGGCTTCGCAGTCCACCTAGGACCTCCTGCCTGAAGTCACCGTGCCTCCCAGAGAGAATCGGCTTGCGTTCTTACTGCCATGTATGTCCCCTTCCTCCTGTGGCACTGCAGGCTTTGAATAGCCACAGGCCCAGAGGAGCAGCTACCGCGTTCCTTGGTTGAGGCAGTTCGCTTGACGCAGAACACCCTACTTCGAGAAGTTGATTCAGGGAAGGAAACTCAGGGTGACCTGTGTCTCTTTGGGCTTTTGAGAAACCACGGGGATGTCTGCTGAGTGCGCCCACGGAAACGGGGGCCTGCTGCAAGTAGCCTTGCTTTCCCGTTTGGAAGGCTGCGTTCATGCTGCCTTGAAGCTACCTGACATTCCCTGCTCTCGACAGGCCTGTTAGCCCTGTCAGAGTGCTTCGGGTAACGTTATGAGTATGCTCTGTCTAAACCAGGTGCTTCCATGGCCGCGGCTCTGGTCCGCCTGACAAGCTCTAGAGCTAGAGGGAACCTCAACGTGACAAGTTGCCTCCAGCGTAGGCCCCTAGTAGCCGTGCAGAAAGGGAGGCAGGCAGCTGTCTCCATGAGTTCTCAGTCGCTTAGAGGCTTTGTTTTAAAGGAAGCAGTACACTTTGGAGGACTCCTAGGCCCCTCGGGTATGCATCACTTTCCCTCCAAGTTCACCGAGTACCTCCAGACCCCTGTGGGGCGGCTGAGCACTTCGAGGCCCATTGGTTGAACCCCCCCACCCGCGGAGGCCCTCTGTGCGTGCCGCGCGATGGGCTACACACTGGACGTCCCGCGAGGAGCGCTACATTTCCAGAGCCCTCGAACAGCCTCAGGACAGCATTTCGGGTGAGTCCGACTTTGTCATGGCCCTTGTGTGAGCTGCCGTGGGAAAACACTGTGCTTTGAATACTTCAAGGACCTCGTACCTGAAGTCACTCTGCCCGAGGAGAAAGTCAGCATCTTACCATGCCGTGTCGCTAACGGCACGCCCAGCACGAACACAGGCCTTGAAGTACGGCCCCGAGTGGCGGTGCAGAAGCGGAGGCGTGCAGCAGTTTCCATGAGGCGGAGGCCTCGGCTCTGGGCACCTTCAACGGCAGCAGGGTTTTCTGGACACCTAGGAGGCTGGCGCGGGCCCCCTGTTCCCGGCAGAAACACTGAGTACCGCCAGTCCCACCTGGGTCTGCTAAGCAACATCCAGGCCCGTAGCCCTTTAGAGCCCCTCTGTGTATGCCCAGCGTAGAGAAACGCGCTGCACTCTCCTTGGGAGCAGCTTAAGGTCCTCAACACTCGCACACGTTCACGGACACCGTTCTGGCACGTCCCACATGGCGTCGAAGTCTTACGCATTACCCTCGGCTGAGCTGAACTCAGAGAAACCCTCGGCTTCGCAGTCCACCTAGGACCTCCTGCCTGAAGTCACCGTGCCTCCCAGAGAGAGTCGGCTTGCGTTCTTACTGCCATGTACGTCCCCTTCCTCCTGTGGCACTGCAGGCTTTGAATAGCCACAGGCCCAGAGGAGCAGCTACAGCGTTCCTTGGTTGAGGCAGTTCACTTGACGCAGAACACCCTACTTCGAGAAGTTGATTCAGGGAAGGAAACTGAGGGTGACCTGTGTCTCTTTGGTCTTGTGAGAAACCACGGGGATGTCTGCTGAGTGCGCCCACGGAAACGGGGGCCTGCTGCAAGTAGCCTTGCTTTCCCGTTTGGAAGGCTGCGTTCATGCTGCCTTGAAGCTACCTGACATTCCCTGCTCTCGACAGGCCTGTTAGCCCTGTCAGAGTGCTTCGGGGAACGTTATGAGTCTGCTGTGTCTAAACCAGGTGCTTCCATGGCCGCGGCTGTGGTCCGCCTGCCAAGCTCTAGAGCTAGAGGGAACCTCAACGTGACAAGTTGCCTCCAGTGTAGGCCCCTAGTAGCCGTGCAGAAAGGGAGGCAGGCAGCTGTCTCCATGAGTTCTCAGTCGCTTAGAGGCTTTGTGTTAAAGGAAGTAGTACACTTTGGAGGACTCCTAGGCCCCTCGGGTATGCATCACTTTCCCTCCAAGTTCACCGAGTACCTCCAGACCCCTGTGGGGCGGCTGAGCACTTCGAGGCCCATTGGTTGAACCCCCCCACCCGCGGAGGCCCTCTGTGCGTGCCGCGTGATGGGCTACACACTGGACGTCCCGCGAGGAGCGCTACATTTCCAGAGCCCTCGAACAGCCTCAGGACAGCATTTCGGGTGAGTCCGACTTTGTCATGGCCCTTGTGTGAGCTGCCGTGGGAAAACACTGTGCTTTGAATACTTCGAGGACCTCGTACCTGAAGTCACTCTGCCCGAGGAGAAAGTCAGCATCTTACCATGCGGTGTCGCTAACGGCACGCCCAGCACGAACACAGACCTGGAAGTAAGGCCCCGAGTGGCAGTGCAGAAGCGGAGGCGTGCAGCAGTTTCCATGAGGCGGAGGCCTCGGCTCTGGGCACCTTCAACGGCAGCAGGGTTTTCTGGACACCTAGGAGGCTGGCGCGGGCCCCCTGTTCCCGGCAGGAACACTGAGTACCGCCAGGCCCACCTGGGTCTGCTAAGCAACATCCAGGCCCGTAGCCCTTTAGAGCCCCTCTGTGTATGCCCAGCGTAGAGAAACGCGCTGCACTCTCCTTGGGAGCAGCTTAAGGTCCTCAGCACTCGCACACGTTCACGGACACCGTTCTGGCACGTCCCACATGGCGTCGAAGTCTTACGCATTACCCTCGGCTGAGCTGAACTCAGAGAAACCCTCGGCTTCGCAGTCCACCTAGGACCTCCTGCCTGAAGTCACCGTGCCTCCCAGAGAGAATCGGCTTGCGTTCTTACTGCCATGTACGTCCCCTTCCTCCTGTGGCACTGCAGGCTTTGAATAGCCACAGGCCCAGAGGAGCAGCTATGGCGTTCCTTGGTTGAGGCAGTTCGCTTGACGCAGAACACCTTACTTCGAGAAGTTGATTCAGGGAAGGAAACTGAGGGTGACCTGTGTCTCTTTGGGCTTGTGAGAAACCACGGGGATGTCTGCTGAGTGCGCCCACGGAAACGGGGGCCTGCTGCAAGTAGCCTTGCTTTCCCGTTTGGAAGGCTGCATTCATGCTGCCTTGAAGCTACCTGACATTCCCTGCTCTCGACAGGCCTGTTAGCCCTGTCAGAGTGCTTCGGGGAACGTTATGAGTCTGCTCTGTCTAAACCAGGTGCTTCCATGGCCGCGGCTCTGGTCCGCCTGCCAAGCTCTAGAGCTAGAGGGAACCTCAACGTGACAAGTTGCCTCCAGCGTAGGCCCCTAGTAGCCGTGCAGAAAGGGAGGCAGGCAGCTGTCTCCATGAGTTCTCAGTCGCTTAGAGGCTTTGTGTTAAAGGAAGTAGTACACTTTGGAGGACTCCTAGGCCCCTCGGGTATGCATCACTTTCCCTCCAAGTTCACCGAGTACCTCCAGACCCCTGTGGGGCGGCTGAGCACTTCGAGGCCCATTGGTTGAACCCCCCCACCCGCGGAGGCCCTCTGTGCGTGCCGCGCGATGGGCTACACACTGGACGTCCCGCGAGGAGCGCTACATTTCCAGAGCCCTCGAACAGCCTCAGGACAGCATTTCGGGTGAGTCCGACTTTGTCATGGCCCTTGTGTGAGCTGCCGTGGGAAAACACTGTGCTTTGAATACTTCGAGGACCTCGTACCTGAAGTCACTCTGCCCGAGGAGAAAGTCAGCATCTTACCATGCCGTGTCGCTAACGGCACGCCCAGCACGAACACAGGCCTGGAAGTACGGCCCCGAGTGGCGGTGCAGAAGCGGAGGCGTGCAGCAGTTTCCATGAGGCGGAGGCCTCGGCTCTGGGCACCTTCAACGGCAGCAGGGTTTTCTGGACACCTAGGAGGCTGGCGCGGGCCCCCTGTTCCCGGCAGGAACACTGAGTACCGCCAGTCCCACCTGGGTCTGCTAAGCAACATCCAGGCCCGTAGCCCTTTAGAGCCCCTCTGTGTATGCCCAGCGTAGAGAAACGCGCTGCACTCTCCTTGGGAGCAGCTTAAGGTCCTCAGCACTCGCACACGTTCACGGACACCGTTCTGGCACGTCCCACATGGCGTCGATGTCTTACGCATTACCCTCGGCTGAGCTGAACTCAGAGAAACCCTCGGCTTCGCAGTCCACCTAGGACCTCCTGCCTGAAGTCACCGTGCCTCCCAGAGAGAATCGGCTTGCGTTCTTACTGCCATGTACGTCCCCTTCCTCCTGTGGCACTGCAGGCTTTGAATAGCCAGAGGCCCAGAGGAGCAGCTACGGCGTTCCTTGGTTGAGGCAGTTCGCTTGACGCAGAACACCCTACTTCGAGAAGTGGATTCAGGGAAGGAAACTCAGGGTGACCTGTGTCTCTTTGGGCTTGTGAGAAACCACGGGGATGTCTGCTGAGTGCGCCCACGGAAACGGGGGCCTGCTGCAAGTAGCCTTGCTTTCCCGTTTGGAAGGCTGCGTTCATGCTGCCTTGAAGCTACCTGACATTCCCTGCTCTCGACAGGCCTGTTAGCCCTGTCAGAGTGCTTCGGGGAACGTTATGAGTCTGCTGTGTCTAAACCAGGTGCTTCCATGGCCGCGGCTCTGGTCCGCCTGCCAAGCTCTAGAGCTAGAGGGAACCTCAACGTGACAAGTTGCCTCCAGCGTAGGCCCCTAGTAGCCGTGCAGAAAGGGAGGCAGGCAGCTGTCTCCTTGAGTTCTCAGTCGCTTAGAGGCTTTATTTTAAAGGAAGTAGTACACTTTGGAGGACTCCTAGGCCCCTCGGGTATGCATCACTTTCCCTCCAAGTTCACCGAGTACCTCCAGACCCCTGTGGGGCGGCTGAGCACTTCGAGGCCCATTGGTTGAACCCCCCCACCCGCGGAGGCCCTCTGTGCGTGCCGCGCGATGGGCTACACACTGGACGTCCCGCGAGGAGCGCTACATTTCCAGAGCCCTCGAACAGCCTCAGGACAGCATTTCGGGTGAGTCCGACTTTGTCATGGCCCTTGTGTGAGCTGCCGTGGGAAAACACTGTGCTTTGAATACTTCGAGGACCTCGTACCTGAAGTCACTCTGCCCGAGGAGAAAGTCAGCATCTTACCATGCCGTGTCGCTAACGGCACGCCCAGCACGAACACAGGCCTGGAAGTACGGCCCCGAGTGGCGGTGCAGAAGCGGAGGCGTGCAGCAGTTTCCATGAGGCGGAGGCCTCGGCTCTGGGCACCTTCAACGGCAGCAGGGTTTTCTGGACACCTAGGAGGCTGGCGCGGGCCCCCTGTTCCCGGCAGGAACACTGAGTACCGCCAGTCCCACCTGGGTCTGCTAAGCAACATCCAGGCCCGTAGCCCTTTAGAGCCCCTCTGTGTATGCCCAGCGTAGAGAAACGCGCTGCACTCTCCTTGGGAGCAGCTTAAGGTCCTCAGCACTCGCACACGTTCACGGACACCGTTCTGGCACGTCCCACATGGCGTCGAAGTCTTACGCATTACCCTCGGCTGAGCTGAACTCAGAGAAACCCTCGGCTTCGCAGTCCACCTAGGACCTCCTGCCTGAAGTCACCGTGCCTCCCAGAGAGAATCGGCTTGCGTTCTTACTGCCATGTACGTCCCCTTCCTCCTGTGGCACTGCAGGCTTTGAATAGCCACAGGCCCAGAGGAGCAGCTACGGCGTTCCTTGGTTGAGGCAGTTCGCTTGACGCAGAACACCCTACTTCGAGAAGTTGATTCAGGGAAGGAAACTCAGGGTGACCTGTGTCTCTTTGGGCTTGTGAGAAACCACGGGGATGTCTGCTGAGTGCGCCCACGGAAACGGGGGCCTGCTGCAAGTAGCCTTGCTTTCCCGTTTGGAAGGCTGCGTTCATGCTGCCTTGAAGCTACCTGACATTCCCTGCTCTCGACAGGCCTGTTAGCCCTGTCAGAGTGCTTCGGGGAACGTTATGAGTCTGCTCTGTCTAAACCAGGTGCTTCCATGGCCGCGGCTCTGGTCCGCCTGCCAAGCTCTAGAGCTAGAGGGAACCTCAACGTGACAAGTTGCCTCCAGCGTAGGCCCCTAGTAGCCGTGCAGAAAGGGAGGCAGGCAGCTGTCTCCATGAGTTCTCAGTCGCTTAGAGGCTTTGTGTTAAAGGAAGTAGTACACTTTGGAGGACTCCTAGGCCCCTCGGGTATGCATCACTTTCCCTCCAAGTTCACCGAGTACCTCCAGACCCCTGTGGGGCGGCTGAGCACTTCGAGGCCCATTGGTTGAACCCCCCCACCCGCGGAGGCCCTCTGTGCGTGCCGCGCGATGGGCTACACACTGGACGTCCCGCGAGGAGCGCTACATTTCCAGAGCCCTCGAACAGCCTCAGGACAGCATTTCGGGTGAGTCCGACTTTGTCATGGCCCTTGTGTGAGCTGCCGTGGGAAAACACTGTGCTTTGAATACTTCGAGGACCTCGTACCTGAAGTCACTCTGCCCGAGGAGAAAGTCAGCATCTTACCATGCCGTGTCGCTAACGGCACGCCCAGCACGAACACAGGCCTGGAAGTACGGCCCCGAGTGGCGGTGCAGAAGCGGAGGCGTGCAGCAGTTTCCATGAGGCGGAGGCCTCGGCTCTGGGCACCTTCAACGGCAGCAGGGTTTTCTGGACACCTAGGAGGCTGGCGCGGGCCCCCTGTTCCCGGCAGGAACACTGAGTACCGCCAGTCCCACCTGGGTCTGCTAAGCAACATCCAGGCCCGTAGCCCTTTAGAGCCCCTCTGTGCATGCCCAGCGTAGAGAAACGCGCTGCACTCTCCTTGGGAGCAGCTTAAGGTCCTCAGCACTCGCACACGTTCACGGACACCGTTCTGGCACGTCCCACATGGCGTCGAAGTCTTACGCATTACCCTCGGCTGAGCTGAACTCAGAGAAACCCTCGTCTTCGCAGTCCACCTAGGACCTCCTGCCTGAAGTCACCGTGCCTCCCAGAGAGAATCGGCTTGCGTTCTTACTGCCATGTACGTCCCCTTCCTCCTGTGGCACTGCAGGGTTTGAATAGCCAGAGGCCCAGAGGAGCAGCTACGGCGTTCCTTGGTTGAGGCAGTTCGCTTGACGCAGAACACCCTACTTCGAGAAGTTGATTCAGGGAAGGAAACTGAGGGTGACCTGTGTCTCTTTGGGCTTGTGAGAAACCACGGGGATGTCTGCTGAGTGCGCCCACGGAAACGGGGGCCTGCTGCAAGTAGCCTTGCTTTCCCGTTTGGAAGGCTGCGTTCATGCTGCCTTGAAGCTACCTGACATTCCCTGCTCTCGACAGGCCTGTTAGCCCTGTCAGAGTGCTTCGGGGAACGTTATGAGTCTGCTCTGTCTAAACCAGGTGCTTCCATGGCCGCGGCTCTGGTCCGCCTGCCAAGCTCTAGAGCTAGAGGGAACCTCAACGTGACAAGTTGCCTCCAGCGTAGGCCCCTAGTAGCCGTGCAGAAAGGGAGGCAGGCAGCTGTCTCCATGAGTTCTCAGTCGCTTAGAGGCTTTGTGTTAAAGGAAGTAGTACACTTTGGAGGACTCCTAGGCCCCTCGGGTATGCATCACTTTCCCTCCAAGTTCACCGAGTACCTCCAGACCCCTGTGGGGCGGCTGAGCACTTCGAGGCCCATTGGTTGAACCCCCCCACCCGCGGAGGCCCTCTGTGCGTGCCGCGCGATGGGCTACACACTGGACGTCCCGCGAGGAGCGCTACATTTCCAGAGCCCTCGAACAGCCTCAGGACAGCATTTCGGGTGAGTCCGACTTTGTCATGGCCCTTGTGTGAGCTGCCGTGGGAAAACACTGTGCTTTGAATACTTCGAGGACCTCGTACCTGAAGTCACTCTGCCCGAGGAGAAAGTCAGCATCTTACCATGCCGTGTCGCTAACGGCACGCCCAGCACGAACACAGGCCTGGAAGTACGGCCCCGAGTGGCGGTGCAGAAGCGGAGGCGTGCAGCAGTTTCCATGAGGCGGAGGCCTCGGCTCTGGGCACCTTCAACGGCAGCAGGGTTTTCTGGACACCTAGGAGGCTGGCGCGGGCCCCCTGTTCCCGGCAGGAACACTGAGTACCGCCAGTCCCACCTGGGTCTGCTAAGCAACATCCAGGCCCGTAGCCCTTTAGAGCCCCTCTGTGTATGCCCAGCGTAGAGAAACGCGCTGCACTCTCCTTGGGAGCAGCTTAAGGTCCTCAGCACTCGCACACGTTCACGGACACCGTTCTGGCACGTCCCACATGGCGTCGAAGTCTTACGCATTACCCTCGGCTGAGCTGAACTCAGAGAAACCCTCGGCTTCGCAGTCCACCTAGGACCTCCTGCCTGAAGTCACCGTGCCTCCCAGAGAGAATCGGCTTGCGTTCTTACTGCCATGTACGTCCCCTTCCTCCTGTGGCACTGCAGGCTTTGAATAGCCACAGGCCCAGAGGAGCAGCTACGGCGTTCCTTGGTTGAGGCAGTTCGCTTGATGCAGAACACCCTACTTCGAGAAGTTGATTCAGGGAAGGAAACTCAGGGTGACCTGTGTCTCTTTGGGCTTGTTAGAAACCACGGGGATGTCTGTTGAGTGCGCCCACGGAAACGGGGGCCTGCTGCAAGTAGCCTTGCTTTCCCGTTTGGAAGGCTGCGTTCATGCTGCCTTGAAGCTACCTGACATTCCCTGCTCTCGACAGGCCTGTTAGCCCTGTCAGAGTGCTTCGGGGAACGTTATGAGTCTGCTCTGTCTAAACCAGGTGCTTCCATGGCCGCGGCTCTGGTCCGCCTGCCAAGCTCTAGAGCTAGAGGGAACCTCAACGTGACAAGTTGCCTCCAGCGTAGGCCCCTAGTAGCCGTGCAGAAAGGGAGGCAGGCAGCTGTCTCCATGAGTTCTCAGTCGCTTAGAGGCTTTGTGTTAAAGGAAGTAGTACACTTTGGAGGACTCCTAGGCCCCTCGGGTATGCATCACTTTCCCTCCAAGTTCACCGAGTACCTCCAGACCCCTGTGGGGCGGCTGAGCACTTCGAGGCCCATTGGTTGAACCCCCCCACACGCCGAGGCCCTCTGTGCGTGCCGCGCGATGGGCTACGCACTGGACGTCCCGCGTGGAGCACTACATTTCCAGAGCCCTCGAACAGCCTCAGGACAGCATTTCGGGTGAGTCCGACTTTGTCATGGCCCTTGTGTGAGCTGCCGTGGGAAAACACTGTGCTTTGAATACTTCGAGGACCTCGTACCTGAAGTCACTCTGCCCGAGGAGAAAGTCAGCATCTTACCATGCCGTGTCGCTAACGGCACGCCCAGCACGAACACAGGCCTGGAAGTAAAGCCCCGAGTGGCGGTGCAGAAGCGGAGGCGTGCAGCAGTTTCCATGAGGCGGAGGCCTCGGCTCTGGGCACCTTCAACGGCAGCAGGGTTTTCTGGACACCTAGGAGGCTGGCGCGGGCCCCCTGTTCCCGGCAGGATCACTGAGTACCGCCAGTCCCACCTGGGTCTGCTAAGCAACATCCAGGCCCGTAGCCCTTTAGAGCCCCTCTGTGTATGCCCAGCGTAGAGAAACGCGCTGCACTCTCCTTGGGAGCAGCTTAAGGTCCTCAGCACTCGCACACGTTCACGGACACCGTTCTGGCACGTCCCACATGGCGTCGAAGTCTTACGCATTACCCTCGGCTGAGCTGAACTCAGAGAAACCCTCGGCTTCGCAGTCCACCTAGGACCTCCTGCCTGAAGTCACCGTGCCTCCCAGAGAGAATCGGCTTGCGTTCTTACTGCCATGTACGTCCCCTTCCTCCTGTGGCACTGCAGGCTTTGAATAGCCACAGGCCCAGAGGAGCAGCTACGGCGTTCCTTGGTTGAGGCAGTTCGCTTGACGCAGAACACCCTACTTCGAGAAGTGGATTCAGGGAAGGAAACTGAGGGTGACCTGTGTCTCTTTGGGCTTGTTAGAAACCACGGGGATGTCTGCTGAGTGCGCCCACGGAAACGGGGGGCCTGCTGCAAGTAGCCTTGCTTTCCCGTTTGGAAGGCTGCGTTCATGCTGCCTTGAAGCTACCTGACATTCCCTGCTCTCGACAGGCCTGTTAGCCCTGTCAGAGTGCTTCGGGGAACGTTATGAGTCTGCTCTGTCTAAACCAGGTGCTTCCATGGCCGCGGCTCTGGTCCGCCTGCCAAGCTCTAGAGCTAGAGGGAACCTCAACGTGACAAGTTGCCTCCAGCGTAGGCCCCTAGTAGCCGTGCAGAAAGGGAGGCAGGCAGCTGTCTCCATGAGTTCTCAGTCGCTTAGAGGCTTTGTGTTAAAGGAAGTAGTACACTTTGGAGGACTCCTAGGCCCCTCGGGTATGCATCACTTTCCCTCCAAGTTCACCGAGTACCTCCAGACCCCTGTGGGGCGGCTGAGCACTTCGAGGCCCATTGGTTGAACCCCCCCACACGCCGAGGCCCTCTGTGCGTGCCGCGCGATGGGCTACACACTGGACGTCCCGCGAGGAGCGCTACATTTCCAGAGCCCTCGAACAGCCTCAGGACAGCATTTCGGGTGAGTCCGACTTTGTCATGGCCCTTGTGTGAGCTGCCGTGGGAAAACACTGTGCTTTGAATACTTCGAGGACCTCGTACCTGAAGTCACTCTGCCCGAGGAGAAAGTCAGCATCTTACCATGCCGTGTCGCTAACGGCACGCCCAGCACGAACACAGGCCTGGAAGTACGGCCCCGAGTGGCGGTGCAGAAGCGGAGGCGTGCAGCAGTTTCCATGAGGCGGAGGCCTCGGCTCTGGGCACCTTCAACGGCAGCAGGGTTTTCTGGACACCTAGGAGGCTGGCGCGGGCCCCCTGTTCCCGGCAGGATCACTGAGTACCGCCAGTCCCACCTGGGTCTGCTAAGCAACATCCAGGCCCGTAGCCCTTTAGAGCCCCTCTGTGTATGCCCAGCGTAGAGAAACGCGCTGCACTCTCCTTGGGAGCAGCTTAAGGTCCTCAGCACTCGCACACGTTCACGGACACCGTTCTGGCACGTCCCACATGGCGTCGAAGTCTTACGCATTACCCTCGGCTGAGCTGAACTCAGAGAAACCCTCGGCTTCGCAGTCCACCTAGGACCTCCTGCCTGAAGTCACCGTGCCTCCCAGAGAGAATCGGCTTGCGTTCTTACTGCCATGTACGTCCCCTTCCTCCTGTGGCACTGCAGGCTTTGAATAGCCACAGGCCCAGAGGAGCAGCTACGGCGTTCCTTGGTTGAGGCAGTTCGCTTGACGCAGAACACCCTACTTCGAGAAGTGGATTCAGGGAAGGAAACTGAGGGTGACCTGTGTCTCTTTGGGCTTGTTAGAAACCACGGGGATGTCTGCTGAGTGCGCCCACGGAAACGGGGGGCCTGCTGCAAGTAGCCTTGCTTTCCCGTTTGGAAGGCTGCGTTCATGCTGCCTTGAAGCTACCTGACATTCCCTGCTCTCGACAGGCCTGTTAGCCCTGTCAGAGTGCTTCGGGGAACGTTATGAGTCTGCTCTGTCTAAACCAGGTGCTTCCATGGCCGCGGCTCTGGTCCGCCTGCCAAGCTCTAGAGCTAGAGGGAACCTCAACGTGACAAGTTGCCTCCAGCGTAGGCCCCTAGTAGCCGTGCAGAAAGGGAGGCAGGCAGCTGTCTCCATGAGTTCTCAGTCGCTTAGAGGCTTTGTGTTAAAGGAAGTAGTACACTTTGGAGGACTCCTAGGCCCCTCGGGTATGCATCACTTTCCCTCCAAGTTCACCGAGTACCTCCAGACCCCTGTGGGGCGGCTGAGCACTTCGAGGCCCATTGGTTGAACCCCCCCACACGCCGAGGCCCTCTGTGCGTGCCGCGCGATGGGCTACACACTGGACGTCCCGCGAGGAGCGCTACATTTCCAGAGCCCTCGAACAGCCTCAGGACAGCATTTCGGGTGAGTCCGACTTTGTCATGGCCCTTGTGTGAGCTGCCGTGGGAAAACACTGTGCTTTGAATACTTCGAGGACCTCGTACCTGAAGTCACTCTGCCCGAGGAGAAAGTCAGCATCTTACCATGCCGTGTCGCTAACGGCACGCCCAGCACGAACACAGGCCTGGAAGTACGGCCCCGAGTGGCGGTGCAGAAGCGGAGGCGTGCAGCAGTTTCCATGAGGCGGAGGCCTCGGCTCTGGGCACCTTCAACGGCAGCAGGGTTTTCTGGACACCTAGGAGGCTGGCGCGGGCCCCCTGTTCCCGGCAGGAACACTGAGTACCGCCAGTCCCACCTGGGTCTGCTAAGCAACATCCACGCCCGTAGCCCTTTAGAGCCCCTCTGTGTATGCCCAGCGTAGAGAAACGCGCTGCACTCTCCTTGGGAGCAGCTTAAGGTCCTCAGCACTCGCACACGTTCACGGACACCGTTCTGGCACGTCCCACATGGCGTCGAAGTCTTACGCATTACCCTCGGCTGAGCTGAACTCAGAGAAACCCTCGGCTTCGCAGTCCACCTAGGACCTCCTGCCTGAAGTCACCGTGCCTCCCAGAGAGAATCGGCTTGCGTTCTTACTGCCATGTACGTCCCCTTCCTCCTGTGGCACTGCAGGCTTTGAATAGCCACAGGCCCAGAGGAGCAGCTACGGCGTTCCTTGGTTGAGGCAGTTCGCTTGACGCAGAACACCCTACTTCGAGAAGTTGATTCAGGGAAGGAAACTCAGGGTGACCTGTGTCTCTTTGGGCTTGTGAGAAACCACGGGGATGTCTGCTGAGTGCGCCCACGGAAACGGGGGCCTGCTGCAAGTAGCCTTGCTTTCCCGTTTGGAAGGCTGCATTCATGCTGCCTTGAAGCTACCTGACATTCCCTGCTCTCGACAGGCCTGTTAGCCCTGTCAGAGTGCTTCGGGGAACGTTATGAGTCTGCTCTGTCTAAACCAGGTGCTTCCATGGCCGCGGCTCTGGTCCGCCTGCGAAGCTCTAGAGCTAGAGGGAACCTCAACGTGACAAGTTGCCTCCAGCGTAGGCCCCTAGTAGCCGTGCAGAAAGGGAGGCAGGCAGCTGTCTCCATGAGTTCTCAGTCGCTTAGAGGCTTTGTGTTAAAGGAAGTAGTACACTTTGGAGGACTCCTAGGCCCCTCGGGTATGCATCACTTTCCCTCCAAGTTCACCGAGTACCTCCAGACCCCTGTGGGGCGGCTGAGCACTTCGAGGCCCATTGGTTGAACCCCCCCACCCGCGGAGGCCCTCTGTGCGTGCCGCGCGATGGGCTACACACTGGACGTCCCGCGAGGAGCGCTACATTTCCAGAGCCCTCGAACAGCCTCAGGACAGCATTTCGGGTGAGTCCGACTTTGTCATGGCCCTTGTGTGAGCTGCCGTGGGAAAACACTGTGCTTTGAATACTTCGAGGACCTCGTACCTGAAGTCACTCTGCCCGAGGAGAAAGTCAGCATCTTACCATGCCGTGTCGCTAACGGCACGCCCAGCACGAACACAGGCCTGGAAGTACGGCCCCGAGTGGCGGTGCAGAAGCGGAGGCGTGCAGCAGTTTCCATGAGGCGGAGGCCTCGGCTCTGGGCACCTTCAACGGCAGCAGGGTTTTCTGGACTCCTAGGAGGCTGGCGCGGGCCCCCTGTTCCCGGCAGGAACACTGAGTACCGCCAGTCCCACCTGGGTCTGCTAAGCAACATCCAGGCCCGTAGCCCTTTAGAGCCCCTCTGTGTATGCCCAGCGTAGAGAAACGCGCTGCACTCTCCTTGGGAGCAGCTTAAGGTCCTCAGCACTCGCACACGTTCACGGACACCGTTCTGGCTCGTCCCACATGGCGTCGAAGTCTTACGCATTACCCTCGGCTGAGCTGAACTCAGAGAAACCCTCGGCTTCGCAGTCCACCTAGGACCTCCTGCCTGAAGTCACCGTGCCTCCCAGAGAGAATCGGCTTGCGTTCTTACTGCCATGTACGTCCCCTTCCTCCTGTGGCACTGCAGGCTTTGAATAGCCAGAGGCCCAGAGGAGCAGCTACGGCGTTCCTTGGTTGAGGCAGTTCGCTTGACGCAGAACACCCTACTTCGAGAAGTGGATTCAGGGAAGGAAACTCAGGGTGACCTGTGTCTCTTTGGGCTTGTGAGAAACCACGGGGATGTCTGCTGAGTGCGCCCACGGAAACGGGGGCCTGCTGCAAGTAGCCTTGCTTTCCCGTTTGGAAGGCTGCGTTCATGCTGCCTTGAAGCTACCTGACATTCCCTGCTCTCGACATGCCTGTTAGCCCTGTCAGAGTGCTTCGGGGAACGTTATGAGTCTGCTCTGTCTAAACCAGGTGCTTCCATGGCCGCGGCTCTGGTCCGCCTGCCAAGCTCTAGAGCTAGAGGGAACCTCAACGTGACAAGTTGCCTCCAGCGTAGGCCCCTAGTAGCCGTGCAGAAAGGGAGGCAGGCAGCTGTCTCCATGAGTTCTCAGTCGCTTAGAGGCTTTGTGTTAAAGGAAGTAGTACACTTTGGAGGACTCCTAGGCCCCTCGGGTATGCATCACTTTCCCTCCAAGTTCACCGAGTACCTCCAGACCCCTGTGGGGCGGCTGAGCACTTCGAGGCCCATTGGTTGAACCCCCCCACCCGCGGAGGCCCTCTGTGCGTGCCGCGCGATGGGCTACACACTGGACGTCCCGCGAGGAGCGCTACATTTCCAGAGCCCTCGAACAGCCTCAGGACAGCATTTCGGGTGAGTCCGACTTTGTCATGGCCCTTGTGTGAGCTGCCGTGGGAAAACACTGTGCTTTGAATACTTCGAGGACCTCGTACCTGAAGTCACTCTGCCCGAGGAGAAAGTCAGCATCTTACCATGCCGTGTCGCTAACGGCACGCCCAGCACGAACACAGGCCTGGAAGTAAGGCCCCGAGTGGCGGTGCAGAAGCGGAGGCGTGCAGCAGTTTCCATGAGGCGGAGGCCTCGGCTCTGGGCACCTTCAACGGCAGCAGGGTTTTCTGGACACCTAGGAGGCTGGCGCGGGCCCCCTGTTCCCGGCAGGATCACTGAGTACCGCCAGTCCCACCTGGGTCTGCTAAGCAACATCCAGGCCCGTAGCCCTTTAGAGCCCCTCTGTGTATGCCCAGCGTAGAGAAACGCGCTGCACTCTCCTTGGGAGCAGCTTAAGGTCCTCAGCACTCGCACACGTTCACGGACACCGTTCTGGCACGTCCCACATGGCGTCGAAGTCTTACGCATTACCCTCGGCTGAGCTGAACTCAGAGAAACCCTCGGCTTCGCAGTCCACCTAGGACCTCCTGCCTGAAGTCACCGTGCCTCCCAGAGAGAATCGGCTTGCGTTCTTACTGCCATGTACGTCCCCTTCCTCCTGTGGCACTGCAGGCTTTGAATAGCCACAGGCCCAGAGGAGCAGCTACGGCGTTCCTTGGTTGAGGCAGTTCGCTTGACGCAGAACACCCTACTTCGAGAAGTGGATTCAGGGAAGGAAACTGAGGGTGACCTGTGTCTCTTTGGGCTTGTTAGAAACCACGGGGATGTCTGCTGAGTGCGCCCACGGAAACGGGGGGCCTGCTGCAAGTAGCCTTGCTTTCCCGTTTGGAAGGCTGCGTTCATGCTGCCTTGAAGCTACCTGACATTCCCTGCTCTCGACAGGCCTGTTAGCCCTGTCAGAGTGCTTCGGGGAACGTTATGAGTCTGCTCTGTCTAAACCAGGTGCTTCCATGGCCGCGGCTCTGGTCCGCCTGCCAAGCTCTAGAGCTAGAGGGAACCTCAACGTGACAAGTTGCCTCCAGCGTAGGCCCCTAGTAGCCGTGCAGAAAGGGAGGCAGGCAGCTGTCTCCATGAGTTCTCAGTCGCTTAGAGGCTTTGTGTTAAAGGAAGTAGTACACTTTGGAGGACTCCTAGGCCCCTCGGGTATGCATCACTTTCCCTCCAAGTTCACCGAGTACCTCCAGACCCCTGTGGGGCGGCTGAGCACTTCGAGGCCCATTGGTTGAACCCCCCCACACGCCGAGGCCCTCTGTGCGTGCCGCGCGATGGGCTACACACTGGACGTCCCGCGAGGAGCGCTACATTTCCAGAGCCCTCGAACAGCCTCAGGACAGCATTTCGGGTGAGTCCGACTTTGTCATGGCCCTTGTGTGAGCTGCCGTGGGAAAACACTGTGCTTTGAATACTTCGAGGACCTCGTACCTGAAGTCACTCTGCCCGAGGAGAAAGTCAGCATCTTACCATGCCGTGTCGCTAACGGCACGCCCAGCACGAACACAGGCCTGGAAGTACGGCCCCGAGTGGCGGTGCAGAAGCGGAGGCGTGCAGCAGTTTCCATGAGGCGGAGGCCTCGGCTCTGGGCACCTTCAACGGCAGCAGGGTTTTCTGGACACCTAGGAGGCTGGCGCGGGCCCCCTGTTCCCGGCAGGAACACTGAGTACCGCCAGTCCCACCTGGGTCTGCTAAGCAACATCCACGCCCGTAGCCCTTTAGAGCCCCTCTGTGTATGCCCAGCGTAGAGAAACGCGCTGCACTCTCCTTGGGAGCAGCTTAAGGTCCTCAGCACTCGCACACGTTCACGGACACCGTTCTGGCACGTCCCACATGGCGTCGAAGTCTTACGCATTACCCTCGGCTGAGCTGAACTCAGAGAAACCCTCGGCTTCGCAGTCCACCTAGGACCTCCTGCCTGAAGTCACCGTGCCTCCCAGAGAGAATCGGCTTGCGTTCTTACTGCCATGTACGTCCCCTTCCTCCTGTGGCACTGCAGGCTTTGAATAGCCACAGGCCCAGAGGAGCAGCTACGGCGTTCCTTGGTTGAGGCAGTTCGCTTGACGCAGAACACCCTACTTCGAGAAGTTGATTCAGGGAAGGAAACTGAGGGTGACCTGTGTCTCTTTGGGCTTGTGAGAAACCACGGGGATGTCTGCTGAGTGCGCCCACGGAAACGGGGGCCTGCTGCAAGTAGCCTTGCTTTCCCGTTTGGAAGGCTGCATTCATGCTGCCTTGAAGCTACCTGACATTCCCTGCTCTCGACAGGCCTGTTAGCCCTGTCAGAGTGCTTCGGGGAACGTTATGAGTCTGCTCTGTCTAAACCAGGTGCTTCCATGGCCGCGGCTCTGGTCCGCCTGCGAAGCTCTAGAGCTAGAGGGAACCTCAACGTGACAAGTTGCCTCCAGCGTAGGCCCCTAGTAGCCGTGCAGAAAGGGAGGCAGGCAGCTGTCTCCATGAGTTCTCAGTCGCTTAGAGGCTTTGTGTTAAAGGAAGTAGTACACTTTGGAGGACTCCTAGGCCCCTCGGGTATGCATCACTTTCCCTCCAAGTTCACCGAGTACCTCCAGACCCCTGTGGGGCGGCTGAGCACTTCGAGGCCCATTGGTTGAACCCCCCCACCCGCGGAGGCCCTCTGTGCGTGCCGCGCGATGGGCTACACACTGGACGTCCCGCGAGGAGCGCTACATTTCCAGAGCCCTCGAACAGCCTCAGGACAGCATTTCGGGTGAGTCCGACTTTGTCATGGCCCTTGTGTGAGCTGCCGTGGGAAAACACTGTGCTTTGAATACTTCGAGGACCTCGTACCTGAAGTCACTCTGCCCGAGGAGAAAGTCAGCATCTTACCATGCCGTGTCGCTAACGGCACGCCCAGCACGAACACAGGCCTGGAAGTACGGCCCCGAGTGGCGGTGCAGAAGCGGAGGCGTGCAGCAGTTTCCATGAGGCGGAGGCCTCGGCTCTGGGCACCTTCAACGGCAGCAGGGTTTTCTGGACACCTAGGAGGCTGGCGCGGGCCCCCTGTTCCCGGCAGGAACACTGAGTACCGCCAGTCCCACCTGGGTCTGCTAAGCAACATCCAGGCCCGTAGCCCTTTAGAGCCCCTCTGTGTATGCCCAGCGTAGAGAAACGCGCTGCACTCTCCTTGGGAGCAGCTTAAGGTCCTCAGCACTCGCACACGTTCACGGACACCGTTCTGGCTCGTCCCACATGGCGTCGAAGTCTTACGCATTACCCTCGGCTGAGCTGAACTCAGAGAAACCCTCGGCTTCGCAGTCCACCTAGGACCTCCTGCCTGAAGTCACCGTGCCTCCCAGAGAGAATCGGCTTGCGTTCTTACTGCCATGTACGTCCCCTTCCTCCTGTGGCACTGCAGGCTTTGAATAGCCAGAGGCCCAGAGGAGCAGCTACGGCGTTCCTTGGTTGAGGCAGTTCGCTTGACGCAGAACACCCTACTTCGAGAAGTGGATTCAGGGAAGGAAACTCAGGGTGACCTGTGTCTCTTTGGGCTTGTGAGAAACCACGGGGATGTCTGCTGAGTGCGCCCACGGAAACGGGGGCCTGCTGCAAGTAGCCTTGCTTTCCCGTTTGGAAGGCTGCGTTCATGCTGCCTTGAAGCTACCTGACATTCCCTGCTCTCGACATGCCTGTTAGCCCTGTCAGAGTGCTTCGGGGAACGTTATGAGTCTGCTCTGTCTAAACCAGGTGCTTCCATGGCCGCGGCTCTGGTCCGCCTGCCAAGCTCTAGAGCTAGAGGGAACCTCAACGTGACAAGTTGCCTCCAGCGTAGGCCCCTAGTAGCCGTGCAGAAAGGGAGGCAGGCAGCTGTCTCCATGAGTTCTCAGTCGCTTAGAGGCTTTGTGTTAAAGGAAGTAGTACACTTTGGAGGACTCCTAGGCCCCTCGGGTATGCATCACTTTCCCTCCAAGTTCACCGAGTACCTCCAGACCCCTGTGGGGCGGCTGAGCACTTCGAGGCCCATTGGTTGAACCCCCCCACCCGCGGAGGCCCTCTGTGCGTGCCGCGCGATGGGCTACACACTGGACGTCCCGCGAGGAGCGCTACATTTCCAGAGCCCTCGAACAGCCTCAGGACAGCATTTCGGGTGAGTCCGACTTTGTCATGGCCCTTGTGTGAGCTGCCGTGGGAAAACACTGTGCTTTGAATACTTCGAGGACCTCGTACCTGAAGTCACTCTGCCCGAGGAGAAAGTCAGCATCTTACCATGCCGTGTCGCTAACGGCACGCCCAGCACGAACACAGGCCTGGAAGTAAGGCCCCGAGTGGCGGTGCAGAAGCGGAGGCGTGCAGCAGTTTCCATGAGGCGGAGGCCTCGGCTCTGGGCACCTTCAACGGCAGCAGGGTTTTCTGGACACCTAGGAGGCTGGTGCGGGCCCCCTGTTCCCGGCAGGAACACTGAGTACCGCCAGTCCCACCTGGGTCTGCTAAGCAACATCCAGGCCCGTAGCCCTTTAGAGCCCCTCTGTGTATGCCCAGCGTAGAGAAACGCGCTGCACTCTCCTTGGGAGCAGCTTAAGGTCCTCAGCACTCGCACACGTTCACGGACACCGTTCTGGCACGTCCCACATGGCGTCGAAGTCTTACGCATTACCCTCGGCTGAGCTGAACTCAGAGAAACCCTCGGCTTCGCAGTCCACCTAGGACCTCCTGCCTGAAGTCACCGTGCCTCCCAGAGAGAATCGGCTTGCGTTCTTACTGCCATGTACGTCCCCTTCCTCCTGTGGCACTGCAGGCTTTGAATAGCCACAGGCCCAGAGGAGCAGCTACGGCGTTCCTTGGTTGAGGCAGTTCGCTTGATGCAGAACACCCTACTTCGAGAAGTTGATTCAGGGAAGGAAACTCAGGGTGACCTGTGTCTCTTTGGGCTTGTTAGAAACCACGGGGATGTCTGTTGAGTGCGCCCACGGAAACGGGGGCCTGCTGCAAGTAGCCTTGCTTTCCCGTTTGGAAGGCTGCGTTCATGCTGCCTTGAAGCTACCTGACATTCCCTGCTCTCGACAGGCCTGTTAGCCCTGTCAGAGTGCTTCGGGGAACGTTATGAGTCTGCTCTGTCTAAACCAGGTGCTTCCATGGCCGCGGCTCTGGTCCGCCTGCCAAGCTCTAGAGCTAGAGGGAACCTCAACGTGACAAGTTGCCTCCAGCGTAGGCCCCTAGTAGCCGTGCAGAAAGGGAGGCAGGCAGCTGTCTCCATGAGTTCTCAGTCGCTTAGAGGCTTTGTGTTAAAGGAAGTAGTACACTTTGGAGGACTCCTAGGCCCCTCGGGTATGCATCACTTTCCCTCCAAGTTCACCGAGTACCTCCAGACCCCTGTGGGGCGGCTGAGCACTTCGAGGCCCATTGGTTGAACCCCCCCACACGCCGAGGCCCTCTGTGCGTGCCGCGCGATGGGCTACGCACTGGACGTCCCGCGTGGAGCGCTACATTTCCAGAGCCCTCGAACAGCCTCAGGACAGCATTTCGGGTGAGTCCGACATTGTCATGGCCCTTGTGTGAGCTGCCGTGGGAAAACACTGTGTTTGGAATACTTCGAGGACCTCGTACCTGAAGTCACTCTGCCCGAGGAGAAAGTCAGCATCTTACCATGCCGTGTCGCTAACGGCACGCCCAGCACGAACACAGGCCTGGAAGTAAGGCCCCGAGTGGCGGTGCAGAAGCGGAGGCGTGCAGCAGTTTCCATGAGGCGGAGGCCTCGGCTCTGGGCACCTTCAACGGCAGCAGGGTTTTCTGGACACCTAGGAGGCTGGCGCGGGCCCCCTGTTCCCGGCAGGAACACTGAGTACCGCCAGTCCCACCTGGGTCTGCTAAGCAACATCCAGGCCCGTAGCCCTTTAGAGCCCCTCTGTGTATGCCCAGCGTAGGGAAACGCGCTGCACTCTCCTTGGGAGCAGCGTAAGGTCCTCAGCACTCGCACACGTTCACGGACACCGTTCTGGCACGTCCCACATGGCGTCGAAGTCTTACGCATTACCCTCGGCTGAGCTGAACTCAGAGAAACCCTCGGCTTCGCATTCCACCTAGGACCTCCTGCCTGAAGTCACCGAGCCTCCCAGAGAGAGTCGGCTTGCGTTCTTACTGCCATGTACGTCCCCTTCCTCCTGTGGCACTGCAGGCTTTGAATAGCCACAGGCCCAGAGGAGCAGCTACGGCGTTCCTTGGTTGAGGCAGTTCGCTTGAAGCAGAACACCCTACTTCGAGAAGTTGATTCAGGGAAGGAAACTCAGGGTGACCTGTGTCTCTTTGGGCTTGTGAGAAACCACGGGGATGTCTGCTGAGTGCGCCCACGGAAACGGGGGCCTGCTGCAAGTAGCCTTGCTTTCCCGTTTGGAAGGCTGCGTTCATGCTGCCTTGAAGCTACCTGACATTCCCTGCTCTCGACAGGCCTGTTAGCCCTGTCAGAGTGCTTCGGGGAACGTTATGAGTCTGCTCTGTCTAAACCAGGTGCTTCCATGGCCGCGGCTCTGGTCCGCCTGCCAAGCTCTAGAGCTAGAGGGAACCTCAACGTGACAAGTTGCCTCCAGCGTAGGCCCATAGTAGCCGTGCAGAAAGGGAGGCAGGCAGCTGTCTCCATGAGTTCTCAGTCGCTTAGAGGCTTTGTGTTAAAGGAAGTAGTACACTTTGGAGGACTCCTAGGCCCCTCGGGTATGCATCACTTTCCCTCCAAGTTCACCGAGTACCTCCAGACCCCTGTGGGGCGGCTGAGCACTTCGAGGCCCATTGGTTGAACCCCCCCACCCGCCGAGGCCCTCTGTGCGTGCCGCGCGATGGGCTACGCACTGGACGTCCCGCGAGGAGCGCTACATTTCCAGAGCCCTCGAACAGCCTCAGGACAGCATTTCGGGTGAGTCCGACTTTGTCATGGCCCTTGTGTGAGCTGCCGTGGGAAAACACTGTGCTTTGAATACTTCGAGGACCTCGTACCTGAAGTCACTCTGTCCGAGGAGAAAGTCAGCATCTTACCATGCCGTGTCGCTAACGGCACGCCCAGCACGAACACAGGCCTGGAAGTAAGGCCCCGAGTGGCGGTGCAGAAGCGGAGGCGTGCAGCAGTTTCCATGAGGCGGAGGCCTCGGCTCTGGGCACCTTCAACGGCAGCAGGGTTTTCTGGACACCTAGGAGGCTGGCGCGGGCCCCCTGTTCCCGGCAGGATCACTGAGTACCGCCAGTCCCACCTGGGTCTGCTAAGCAACATCCAGGCCCGTAGCCCTTTAGAGCCCCTCTGTGTATGCCCAGCGTAGGGAAACGCGCTGCACTCTCCTTGGGAGCAGCGTAAGGTACTCAGCACTCGCACACGTTCACGGACACCGTTCTAGCACGTCCCACATGGCGTCGAAGTCTTACGCATTACCCTCGGCTGAGCTGAACTCAGAGAAACCCTCGGCTTCGCATTCCACCTAGGACCTCCTGCCTGAAGTCACCGAGCCTTCCAGAGAGAGTCGGCTTGCGTTCTTACTGCCATGTACGTCCCCTTCCTCCTGTGGCACTGCAGGCTTTGAATAGCCACAGGCCCAGAGGAGCAGCTACGGCGTTCCTTGGTTGAGGCAGTTCGCTTGAAGCAGAACACCCTACTTCGAGAAGTGGATTCAGGGAAGGAAACTCAGGGTGACCTGTGTCTCTTTGGGCTTGTGAGAAACCACGGGGATGTCTGCTGAGTGCGCCCACGGAAACGGGGGCCTGCTGCAAGTAGCCTTGCTTTCCCGTTTGGAAGGCTGCGTTCATGCTGCCTTGAAGCTACCTGACATTCCCTGCTCTCGACAGGCCTGTTAGCCCTGTCAGAGTGCTTCGGGGAACGTTATGAGTCTGCTCTGTCTAAACCAGGTGCTTCCATGGCCGCGGCTCTGGTCCGCCTGCCAAGCTCTAGAGCTAGAGGGAACCTCAACGTGACCAGTTGCCTCCAGCGTAGGCCCCTAGTAGCCGTGCAGAAAGGGAGGCAGGCAGCTGTCTCCATGAGTTCTCAGTCGCTTAGAGGCTTTGTGTTAAAGGAAGTAGTACACTTTGGAGGACTCCTAGGCCCCTCGGGTATGCATCACTTTCCCTCCAAGTTCACCGAGTACCTCCAGACCCCTGTGGGGCGGCTGAGCACTTCGAGGCCCATTGGTTGAACCCCCCCACCCGCGGAGGCCCTCTGTGCGTGCCGCGCAATGGGCTACACACTGGACGTCCCGCGAGGAGCGCTACATTTCCAGAGCCCTCGAACAGCCTCAGGACAGCATTTCGGGTGAGTCCGACTTTGTCATGGCCCTTGTGTGAGCTGCCGTGGGAAAACACTGTGCTTTGAATACTTCGAGGACCTCGTACCTGAAGTCACTCTGCCCGAGGAGAAAGTCAGCATCTTACCATGCCGTGTCGCTAACGGCACGCCCAGCACGAACACAGGCCTGGAAGTAAAGCCCCGAGTGGCGGTGCAGAAGCGGAGGCGTGCAGCAGTTTCCATGAGGCGGAGGCCTCGGCTCTGGGCACCTTCAACGGCAGCAGGGTTTTCTGGACACCTAGGAGGCTGGCGCGGGCCCCCTGTTCCCGGCAGGATCACTGAGTACCGCCAGTCCCACCTGGGTCTGCTAAGCAACATCCAGGCCCGTAGCCCTTTAGAGCCCCTCTGTGTATGCCCAGCGTAGAGAAACGCGCTGCACTCTCCTTGGGAGCAGCTTAAGGTCCTCAGCACTCGCACACGTTCACGGACACCGTTCTGGCACGTCCCACATGGCGTCGAAGTCTTACGCATTACCCTCGGCTGAGCTGAACTCAGAGAAACCCTCGGCTTCGCAGTCCACCTAGGACCTCCTGCCTGAAGTCACCGTGCCTCCCAGAGAGAATCGGCTTGCGTTCTTACTGCCATGTACGTCCCCTTCCTCCTGTGGCACTGCAGGCTTTGAATAGCCACAGGCCCAGAGGAGCAGCTACGGCGTTCCTTGGTTGAGGCAGTTCGCTTGACGCAGAACACCCTACTTCGAGAAGTGGATTCAGGGAAGGAAACTGAGGGTGACCTGTGTCTCTTTGGGCTTGTTAGAAACCACGGGGATGTCTGCTGAGTGCGCCCACGGAAACGGGGGGCCTGCTGCAAGTAGCCTTGCTTTCCCGTTTGGAAGGCTGCGTTCATGCTGCCTTGAAGCTACCTGACATTCCCTGCTCTCGACAGGCCTGTTAGCCCTGTCAGAGTGCTTCGGGGAACGTTATGAGTCTGCTCTGTCTAAACCAGGTGCTTCCATGGCCGCGGCTCTGGTCCGCCTGCCAAGCTCTAGAGCTAGAGGGAACCTCAACGTGACAAGTTGCCTCCAGCGTAGGCCCCTAGTAGCCGTGCAGAAAGGGAGGCAGGCAGCTGTCTCCATGAGTTCTCAGTCGCTTAGAGGCTTTGTGTTAAAGGAAGTAGTACACTTTGGAGGACTCCTAGGCCCCTCGGGTATGCATCACTTTCCCTCCAAGTTCACCGAGTACCTCCAGACCCCTGTGGGGCGGCTGAGCACTTCGAGGCCCATTGGTTGAACCCCCCCACACGCCGAGGCCCTCTGTGCGTGCCGCGCGATGGGCTACACACTGGACGTCCCGCGAGGAGCGCTACATTTCCAGAGCCCTCGAACAGCCTCAGGACAGCATTTCGGGTGAGTCCGACTTTGTCATGGCCCTTGTGTGAGCTGCCGTGGGAAAACACTGTGCTTTGAATACTTCGAGGACCTCGTACCTGAAGTCACTCTGCCCGAGGAGAAAGTCAGCATCTTACCATGCCGTGTCGCTAACGGCACGCCCAGCACGAACACAGGCCTGGAAGTACGGCCCCGAGTGGCGGTGCAGAAGCGGAGGCGTGCAGCAGTTTCCATGAGGCGGAGGCCTCGGCTCTGGGCACCTTCAACGGCAGCAGGGTTTTCTGGACACCTAGGAGGCTGGCGCGGGCCCCCTGTTCCCGGCAGGAACACTGAGTACCGCCAGTCCCACCTGGGTCTGCTAAGCAACATCCAGGCCCGTAGCCCTTTAGAGCCCCTCTGTGTATGCCCAGCGTAGAGAAACGCGCTGCACTCTCCTTGGGAGCAGCTTAAGGTCCTCAGCACTCGCACACGTTCACGGACACCGTTCTGGCACGTCCCACATGGCGTCGAAGTCTTACGCATTACCCTCGGCTGAGCTGAACTCAGAGAAACCCTCGGCTTCGCAGTCCACCTAGGACCTCCTGCCTGAAGTCACCGTGCCTCCCAGAGAGAATCGGCTTGCGTTCTTACTGCCATGTACGTCCCCTTCCTCCTGTGGCACTGCAGGCTTTGAATAGCCACAGGCCCAGAGGAGCAGCTACGGCGTTCCTTGGTTGAGGCAGTTCGCTTGACGCAGAACACCCTACTTCGAGAAGTTGATTCAGGGAAGGAAACTGAGGGTGACCTGTGTCTCTTTGGGCTTGTGAGAAACCACGGGGATGTCTGCTGAGTGCGCCCACGGAAACGGGGGCCTGCTGCAAGTAGCCTTGCTTTCCCGTTTGGAAGGCTGCATTCATGCTGCCTTGAAGCTACCTGACATTCCCTGCTCTCGACAGGCCTGTTAGCCCTGTCAGAGTGCTTCGGGGAACGTTATGAGTCTGCTCTGTCTAAACCAGGTGCTTCCATGGCCGCGGCTCTGGTCCGCCTGCCAAGCTCTAGAGCTAGAGGGAACCTCAACGTGACAAGTTGCCTCCAGCGTAGGCCCCTAGTAGCCGTGCAGAAAGGGAGGCAGGCAGCTGTCTCCATGAGTTCTCAGTCGCTTAGAGGCTTTGTGTTAAAGGAAGTAGTACACTTTGGAGGACTCCTAGGCCCCTCGGGTATGCATCACTTTCCCTCCAAGTTCACCGAGTACCTCCAGACCCCTGTGGGGCGGCTGAGCACTTCGAGGCCCATTGGTTGAACCCCCCCACCCGCGGAGGCCCTCTGTGCGTGCCGCGCGATGGGCTACACACTGGACGTCCCGCGAGGAGCGCTACATTTCCAGAGCCCTCGAACAGCCTCAGGACAGCATTTCGGGTGAGTCCGACTTTGTCATGGCCCTTGTGTGAGCTGCCGTGGGAAAACACTGTGCTTTGAATACTTCGAGGACCTCGTACCTGAAGTCACTCTGCCCGAGGAGAAAGTCAGCATCTTACCATGCCGTGTCGCTAACGGCACGCCCAGCACGAACACAGGCCTGGAAGTACGGCCCCGAGTGGCGGTGCAGAAGCGGAGGCGTGCAGCAGTTTCCATGAGGCGGAGGCCTCGGCTCTGGGCACCTTCAACGGCAGCAGGGTTTTCTGGACACCTAGGAGGCTGGCGCGGGCCCCCTGTTCCCGGCAGGAACACTGAGTACCGCCAGTCCCACCTGGGTCTGCTAAGCAACATCCAGGCCCGTAGCCCTTTAGAGCCCCTCTGTGTATGCCCAGCGTAGAGAAACGCGCTGCACTCTCCTTGGGAGCAGCTTAAGGTCCTCAGCACTCGCACACGTTCACGGACACCGTTCTGGCTCGTCCCACATGGCGTCGAAGTCTTACGCATTACCCTCGGCTGAGCTGAACTCAGAGAAACCCTCGGCTTCGCAGTCCACCTAGGACCTCCTGCCTGAAGTCACCGTGCCTCCCAGAGAGAATCGGCTTGCGTTCTTACTGCCATGTACGTCCCCTTCCTCCTGTGGCACTGCAGGCTTTGAATAGCCAGAGGCCGAGAGGAGCAGCTACGGCGTTCCTTGGTTGAGGCAGTTCGCTTGACGCAGAACACCCTACTTCGAGAAGTGGATTCAGGGAAGGAAACTCAGGGTGACCTGTGTCTCTTTGGGCTTGTGAGAAACCACGGGGATGTCTGCTGAGTGCGCCCACGGAAACGGGGGCCTGCTGCAAGTAGCCTTGCTTTCCCGTTTGGAAGGCTGCGTTCATGCTGCCTTGAAGCTACCTGACATTCCCTGCTCTCGACATGCCTGTTAGCCCTGTCAGAGTGCTTCGGGGAACGTTATGAGTCTGCTCTGTCTAAACCAGGTGCTTCCATGGCCGCGGCTCTGGTCCGCCTGCCAAGCTCTAGAGCTAGAGGGAACCTCAACGTGACAAGTTGCCTCCAGCGTAGGCCCCTAGTAGCCGTGCAGAAAGGGAGGCAGGCAGCTGTCTCCATGAGTTCTCAGTCGCTTAGAGGCTTTGTGTTAAAGGAAGTAGTACACTTTGGAGGACTCCTAGGCCCCTCGGGTATGCATCACTTTCCCTCCAAGTTCACCGAGTACCTCCAGACCCCTGTGGGGCGGCTGAGCACTTCGAGGCCCATTGGTTGAACCCCCCCACCCGCGGAGGCCCTCTGTGCGTGCCGCGCGATGGGCTACACACTGGACGTCCCGCGAGGAGCGCTACATTTCCAGAGCCCTCGAACAGCCTCAGGACAGCATTTCGGGTGAGTCCGACTTTGTCATGGCCCTTGTGTGAGCTGCCGTGGGAAAACACTGTGCTTTGAATACTTCGAGGACCTCGTACCTGAAGTCACTCTGCCCGAGGAGAAAGTCAGCATCTTACCATGCCGTGTCGCTAACGGCACGCCCAGCACGAACACAGGCCTGGAAGTACGGCCCCGAGTGGCGGTGCAGAAGCGGAGGCGTGCAGCAGTTTCCATGAGGCGGAGGCCTCGGCTCTGGGCACCTTCAACGGCAGCAGGGTTTTCTGGACACCTAGGAGGCTGGTGCGGGCCCCCTGTTCCCGGCAGGAACACTGAGTACCGCCAGTCCCACCTGGGTCTGCTAAGCAACATCCAGGCCCGTAGCCCTTTAGAGCCCCTCTGTGTATGCCCAGCGTAGAGAAACGCGCTGCACTCTCCTTGGGAGCAGCTTAAGGTCCTCAGCACTCGCACACGTTCACGGACACCGTTCTGGCACGTCCCACATGGCGTCGAAGTCTTACGCATTACCCTCGGCTGAGCTGAACTCAGAGAAACCCTCGGCTTCGCAGTCCACCTAGGACCTCCTGCCTGAAGTCACCGTGCCTCCCAGAGAGAATCGGCTTGCGTTCTTACTGCCATGTACGTCCCCTTCCTCCTGTGGCACTGCAGGCTTTGAATAGCCACAGGCCCAGAGGAGCAGCTACGGCGTTCCTTGGTTGAGGCAGTTCGCTTGATGCAGAACACCCTACTTCGAGAAGTTGATTCAGGGAAGGAAACTCAGGGTGACCTGTGTCTCTTTGGGCTTGTTAGAAACCACGGGGATGTCTGTTGAGTGCGCCCACGGAAACGGGGGCCTGCTGCAAGTAGCCTTGCTTTCCCGTTTGGAAGGCTGCGTTCATGCTGCCTTGAAGCTACCTGACATTCCCTGCTCTCGACAGGCCTGTTAGCCCTGTCAGAGTGCTTCGGGGAACGTTATGAGTCTGCTCTGTCTAAACCAGGTGCTTCCATGGCCGCGGCTCTGGTCCGCCTGCCAAGCTCTAGAGCTAGAGGGAACCTCAACGTGACAAGTTGCCTCCAGCGTAGGCCCCTAGTAGCCGTGCAGAAAGGGAGGCAGGCAGCTGTCTCCATGAGTTCTCAGTCGCTTAGAGGCTTTGTGTTAAAGGAAGTAGTACACTTTGGAGGACTCCTAGGCCCCTCGGGTATGCATCACTTTCCCTCCAAGTTCACCGAGTACCTCCAGACCCCTGTGGGGCGGCTGAGCACTTCGAGGCCCATTGGTTGAACCCCCCCACACGCCGAGGCCCTCTGTGCGTGCCGCGCGATGGGCTACGCACTGGACGTCCCGCGTGGAGCACTACATTTCCAGAGCCCTCGAACAGCCTCAGGACAGCATTTCGGGTGAGTCCGACTTTGTCATGGCCCTTGTGTGAGCTGCCGTGGGAAAACACTGTGTTTGGAATACTTCGAGGACCTCGTACCTGAAGTCACTCTGCCCGAGGAGAAAGTCAGCATCTTACCATGCCGTGTCGCTAACGGCACGCCCAGCACGAACACAGGCCTGGAAGTAAGGCCCCGAGTGGCGGTGCAGAAGCGGAGGCGTGCAGCAGTTTCCATGAGGCGGAGGCCTCGGCTCTGGGCACCTTCAACGGCAGCAGGGTTTTCTGGACACCTAGGAGGCTGGCGCGGGCCCCCTGTTCCCGGCAGGAACACTGAGTACCGCCAGTCCCACCTGGGTCTGCTAAGCAACATCCAGGCCCGTAGCCCTTTAGAGCCCCTCTGTGTATGCCCAGCGTAGGGAAACGCGCTGCACTCTCCTTGGGAGCAGCGTAAGGTACTCAGCACTCGCACACGTTCACGGACACCGTTCTGGCACGTCCCACATGGCGTCGAAGTCTTACGCATTACCCTCGGCTGAGCTGAACTCAGAGAAACCCTCGGCTTCGCATTCCACCTAGGACCTCCTGCCTGAAGTCACCGAGCCTCCCAGAGAGAATCGGCTTGCGTTCTTACTGCCATGTACGTCCCCTTCCTCCTGTGGCACTGCAGGCTTTGAATAGCCACAGGCCCAGAGGAGCAGCTACGGCGTTCCTTGGTTGAGGCAGTTCGCTTGAAGCAGAACACCCTACTTCGAGAAGTTGATTCAGGGAAGGAAACTCAGGGTGACCTGTGTCTCTTTGGGCTTGTGAGAAACCACGGGGATGTCTGCTGAGTGCGCCCACGGAAACGGGGGCCTGCTGCAAGTAGCCTTGCTTTCCCGTTTGGAAGGCTGCGTTCATGCTGCCTTGAAGCTACCTGACATTCCCTGCTCTCGACAGGCCTGTTAGCCCTGTCAGAGTGCTTCGGGGAACGTTATGAGTCTGCTCTGTCTAAACCAGGTGCTTCCATGGCCGCGGCTCTGGTCCGCCTGCCAAGCTCTAGAGCTAGAGGGAACCTCAACGTGACAAGTTGCCTCCAGCGTAGGCCCATAGTAGCCGTGCAGAAAGGGAGGCAGGCAGCTGTCTCCATGAGTTCTCAGTCGCTTAGAGGCTTTGTGTTAAAGGAAGTAGTACACTTTGGAGGACTCCTAGGCCCCTCGGGTATGCATCACTTTCCCTCCAAGTTCACCGAGTACCTCCAGACCCCTGTGGGGCGGCTGAGCACTTCGAGGCCCATTGGTTGAACCCCCCCACCCGCGGAGGCCCTCTGTGCGTGCCGCGCGATGGGCTACACACTGGACGTCCCGCGAGGAGCGCTACATTTCCAGAGCCCTCGAACAGCCTCAGGACAGCATTTCGGGTGAGTCCGACTTTGTCATGGCCCTTGTGTGAGCTGCCGTGGGAAAACACTGTGCTTTGAATACTTCGAGGACCTCGTACCTGAAGTCACTCTGCCCGAGGAGAAAGTCAGCATCTTACCATGCCGTGTCGCTAACGGCACGCCCAGCACGAACACAGGCCTGGAAGTAAGGCCCCGAGTGGCGGTGCAGAAGCGGAGGCGTGCAGCAGTTTCCATGAGGCGGAGGCCTCGGCTCTGGGCACCTTCAACGGCAGCAGGGTTTTCTGGACACCTAGGAGGCTGGCGCGGGCCCCCTGTTCCCGGCAGGATCACTGAGTACCGCCAGTCCCACCTGGGTCTGCTAAGCAACATCCAGGCCCGTAGCCCTTTAGAGCCCCTCTGTGTATGCCCAGCGTAGAGAAACGCGCTGCACTCTCCTTGGGAGCAGCTTAAGGTCCTCAGCACTCGCACACGTTCACGGACACCGTTCTGGCACGTCCCACATGGCGTCGAAGTCTTACGCATTACCCTCGGCTGAGCTGAACTCAGAGAAACCCTCGGCTTCGCAGTCCACCTAGGACCTCCTGCCTGAAGTCACCGTGCCTCCCAGAGAGAATCGGCTTGCGTTCTTACTGCCATGTACGTCCCCTTCCTCCTGTGGCACTGCAGGCTTTGAATAGCCACAGGCCCAGAGGAGCAGCTACGGCGTTCCTTGGTTGAGGCAGTTCGCTTGATGCAGAACACCCTACTTCGAGAAGTTGATTCAGGGAAGGAAACTGAGGGTGACCTGTGTCTCTTTGGGCTTGTTAGAAACCACGGGGATGTCTGCTGAGTGCGCCCACGGAAACGGGGGCCTGCTGCAAGTAGCCTTGCTTTCCCGTTTGGAAGGCTGCGTTCATGCTGCCTTGAAGCTACCTGATATTCCCTGCTCTCGACAGGCCTGTTAGCCCTGTCAGAGTGCTTCGGGGAACGTTATGAGTCTGCTCTGTCTAAACCAGGTGCTTCCATGGCCGCGGCTCTGGTCCGCCTGCCAAGCTCTAGAGCTAGAGGGAACCTCAACGTGACAAGTTGCCTCCAGCGTAGGCCCCTAGTAGCCGTGCAGAAAGGGAGGCAGGCAGCTGTCTCCATGAGTTCTCAGTCGCTTAGAGGCTTTGTGTTAAAGGAAGTAGTACACTTTGGAGGACTCCTAGGCCCCTCGGGTATGCATCACTTTCCCTCCAAGTTCACCGAGTACCTCCAGACCCCTGTGGGGCGGCTGAGCACTTCGAGGCCCATTGGTTGAACCCCCCCACCCGCGGAGGCCCTCTGTGCGTGCCGCGCGATGGGCTACACACTGGACGTCCCGCGAGGAGCGCTACATTTCCAGAGCCCTCGAACAGCCTCAGGACAGCATTTCGGGTGAGTCCGACTTTGTCATGGCCCTTGTGTGAGCTGCCGTGGGAAAACACTGTGCTTTGAATACTTCGAGGACCTCGTACCTGAAGTCACTCTGCCCGAGGAGAAAGTCAGCATCTTACCATGCCGTGTCGCTAACGGCACGCCCAGCACGAACACAGGCCTGGAAGTAAGGCCCCGAGTGGCGGTGCAGAAGCGGAGGCGTGCAGCAGTTTCCATGAGGCGGAGGCCTCGGCTCTGGGCACCTTCAACGGCAGCAGGGTTTTCTGGACACCTAGGAGGCTGGCGCGGGCCCCCTGTTCCCGGCAGGATCACTGAGTATCGCCAGTCCCACCTGGGTCTGCTAAGCAACATCCAGGCCCGTAGCCCTTTAGAGCCCCTCTGTGTATGCCCAGCGTAGAGAAACGCGCTGCACTCTCCTTGGGAGCAGCTTAAGGTCCTCAGCACTCGCACACGTTCACGGACACCGTTCTGGCACGTCCCACATGGCGTCGAAGTCTTACGCATTACCCTCGGCTGAGCTGAACTCAGAGAAACCCTCGGCTTCGCAGTCCACCTAGGACCTCCTGCCTGAAGTCACCGTGCCTCCCAGAGAGAATCGGCTTGCGTTCTTACTGCCATGTACGTCCCCTTCCTCCTGTGGCACTGCAGGCTTTGAATAGCCACAGGCCCAGAGGAGCAGCTACGGCGTTCCTTGGTTGAGGCAGTTCGCTTGACGCAGAACACCCTACTTCGAGAAGTGGATTCAGGGAAGGAAACTGAGGGTGACCTGTGTCTCTTTGGGCTTGTTAGAAACCACGGGGATGTCTGCTGAGTGCGCCCACGGAAACGGGGGGCCTGCTGCAAGTAGCCTTGCTTTCCCGTTTGGAAGGCTGCGTTCATGCTGCCTTGAAGCTACCTGACATTCCCTGCTCTCGACAGGCCTGTTAGCCCTGTCAGAGTGCTTCGGGGAACGTTATGAGTCTGCTCTGTCTAAACCAGGTGCTTCCATGGCCGCGGCTCTGGTCCGCCTGCCAAGCTCTAGAGCTAGAGGGAACCTCAACGTGACAAGTTGCCTCCAGCGTAGGCCCCTAGTAGCCGTGCAGAAAGGGAGGCAGGCAGCTGTCTCCATGAGTTCTCAGTCGCTTAGAGGCTTTGTGCTAAAGGAAGTAGTACACTTTGGAGGACTCCTAGGCCCCTCGGGTATGCATCACTTTCCCTCCAAGTTCACCGAGTACCTCCAGACCCCTGTGGGGCGGCTGAGCACTTCGAGGCCCATTGGTTGAACCCCCCCACCCGCAGAGGCCCTCTGTGCGTGCCGCGCGATGGGCTACACACTGGACGTCCCGCGAGGAGCGCTACATTTCCAGAGCCCTCGAACAGCCTCAGGACAGCATTTCGGGTGAGTCCGACTTTGTCATGGCCCTTGTGTGAGCTGCCGTGGGAAAACACTGTGCTTTGAATACTTCGAGGACCTCGTACCTGAAGTCACTCTGCCCGAGGAGAAAGTCAGCATCTTACCATGCCGTGTCGCTAACGGCACGCCCAGCACGAACACAGGCCTGGAAGTACGGCCCCGAGTGGCGGTGCAGAAGCGGAGGCGTGCAGCAGTTTCCATGAGGCGGAGGCCTCGGCTCTGGGCACCTTCAACGGCAGCAGGGTTTTCTGGACACCTAGGAGGCTGGCGCGGGCCCCCTGTTCCCGGCAGGAACACTGAGTACCGCCAGTCCCACCTGGGTCTGCTAAGCAACATCCAGGCCCGTAGCCCTTTAGAGCCCCTCTGTGTATGCCTAGCGTAGAGAAACGCGCTGCACTCTCCTTGGGAGCAGCTTAAGGTCCTCAGCACTCGCACACGTTCACGGACACCGTTCTGGCACGTCCCACATGGCGTCGAAGTCTTACGCATTACCCTCGGCTGAGCTGAACTCTGAGAAACCCTCGGCTTCGCATTCCACCTAGGACCTCCTGCCTGAAGTCACCGTGCCTCCCAGAGAGAGTCGGCTTGCGTTCTTACTGCCATGTACGTCCCCTTCCTCCTGTGGCACTGCAGGCTTTGAATAGCCACAGGCCCAGAGGAGCAGCTACGGCGTTCCTTGGTTGAGGCAGTTCGCTTGATGCAGAACACCCTACTTCGAGAAGTTGATTCAGGGAAGGAAACTCAGGGTGACCTGTGTCTCTTTGGGCTTGTTAGAAACCACGGGGATGTCTGTTGAGTGCGCCCACGGAAACGGGGGCCTGCTGCAAGTAGCCTTGCTTTCCCGTTTGGAAGGCTGCGTTCATGCTGCCTTGAAGCTACCTGACATTCCCTGCTCTCGACAGGCCTGTTAGCCCTGTCAGAGTGCTTCGGGGAACGTTATGAGTCTGCTCTGTCTAAACCAGGTGCTTCCATGGCCGCGGCTCTGGTCCGCCTGCCAAGCTCTAGAGCTAGAGGGAACCTCAACGTGACAAGTTGCCTCCAGCGTAGGCCCCTAGTAGCCGTGCAGAAAGGGAGGCAGGCAGCTGTCTCCATGAGTTCTCAGTCGCTTAGAGGCTTTGTGTTAAAGGAAGTAGTACACTTTGGAGGACTCCTAGGCCCCTCGGGTATGCATCACTTTCCCTCCAAGTTCACCGAGTACCTCCAGACCCCTGTGGGGCGGCTGAGCACTTCGAGGCCCATTGGTTGAACCCCCCACACGCCGAGGCCCTCTGTGCGTGCCGCGCGATGGGCTACGCACTGGACGTCCCGCGTGGAGCACTACATTTCCAGAGCCCTCGAACAGCCTCAGGACAGCATTTCGGGTGAGTCCGACTTTGTCATGGCCCTTGTGTGAGCTGCCGTGGGAAAACACTGTGTTTGGAATACTTCGAGGACCTCGTACCTGAAGTCACTCTGCCCGAGGAGAAAGTCAGCATCTTACCATGCCGTGTCGCTAACGGCACGCCCAGCACGAACACAGGCCTGGAAGTAAGGCCCCGAGTGGCGGTGCAGAAGCGGAGGCGTGCAGCAGTTTCCATGAGGCGGAGGCCTCGGCTCTGGGCACCTTCAACGGCAGCAGGGTTTTCTGGACACCTAGGAGGCTGGCGCGGGCCCCCTGTTCCCGGCAGGAACACTGAGTACCGCCAGTCCCACCTGGGTCTGCTAAGCAACATCCAGGCCCGTAGCCCTTTAGAGCCCCTCTGTGTATGCCCAGCGTAGGGAAACGCGCTGCACTCTCCTTGGGAGCAGCGTAAGGTACTCAGCACTCGCACACGTTCACGGACACCGTTCTGGCACGTCCCACATGGCGTCGAAGTCTTACGCATTACCCTCGGCTGAGCTGAACTCTGAGAAACCCTCGGCTTCGCAGTCAACCTAGGACCTCCTGCCTGAAGTCACCGAGCCTTCCAGAGAGAGTCGGCTTGCGTTCTTACTGCCATGTACGTCCCCTTCCTCCTGTGGCACTGCAGGCTTTGAATAGCCACAGGCCCAGAGGAGCAGCTACGGCGTTCCTTGGTTGAGGCAGTTCGCTTGAAGCAGAACACCCTACTTCGAGAAGTTGATTCAGGGAAGGAAACTCAGGGTGACCTGTGTCTCTTTGGGCTTGTGAGAAACCACGGGGATGTCTGCTGAGTGCGCCCACGGAAACGGGGGCCTGCTGCAAGTAGCCTTGCTTTCCCGTTTGGAAGGCTGCGTTCATGCTGCCTTGAAGCTACCTGACATTCCCTGCTCTCGACAGGCCTGTTAGCCCTGTCAGAGTGCTTCGGGGAACGTTATGAGTCTGCTCTGTCTAAACCAGGTGCTTCCATGGCCGCGGCTCTGGTCCGCCTGACAAGCTCTAGAGCTAGAGGGAACCTCAACGTGACAAGTTGCCTCCAGCGTAGGCCCCTAGTAGCCGTGCAGAAAGGGAGGCAGGCAGCTGTCTCCATGAGTTCTCAGTCGCTTAGAGGCTTTGTGTTAAAGGAAGTAGTACACTTTGGAGGACTCCTAGGCCCCTCGGGTATGCATCACTTTCCCTCCAAGTTCACCGAGTACCTCCAGACCCCTGTGGGGCGGCTGAGCACTTCGATGCCCATTGGTTGAACCCCCCCACCCGCGGAGGCCCTCTGTGCGTGCCGCGCGATGGGCTACACACTGGACGTCCCGCGAGGAGCGCTACATTTCCAGAGCCCTCGAACAGCCTCAGGACAGCATTTCGGGTGAGTCCGACTTTGTCATGGCCCTTGTGTGAGCTGCCGTGGGAAAACACTGTGCTTTGAATACTTCGAGGACCTCGTACCTGAAGTCACTCTGCCCGAGGAGAAAGTCAGCATCTTACCATGCCGTGTCGCTAACGGCACGCCCAGCACGAACACAGGCCTGGAAGTAAGGCCCCGAGTGGCGGTGCAGAAGCGGAGGCGTGCAGCAGTTTCCATGAGGCGGAGGCCTCGGCTCTGGGCACCTTCAACGGCAGCAGGGTTTTCTGGACACCTAGGAGGCTGGCGCGGGCCCCCTGTTCCCGGCAGGAACACTGAGTACCGCCAGTCCCACCTGGGTCTGCTAAGCAACATCCAGGCCCGTAGCCCTTTAGAGCCCCTCTGTGTATGCCCAGCGTAGAGAAACGCGCTGCACTCTCCTTGGGAGCAGCTTAAGGTCCTCAGCACTCGCACACGTTCACGGACACCGTTCTGGCACGTCCCACATGGCGTCGAAGTCTTACACATTACCCTCGGCTGAGCTGAACTCAGAGAAACCCTCGGCTTCGCAGTCCACCTAGGACCTCCTGCCTGAAGTCACCGTGCCTCCCAGAGAGAATCAGCTTGCGTTCTTACTGCCATGTACGTCCCCTTCCTCCTGTGGCACTGCAGGCTTTGAATAGCCACAGGCCCAGAGGAGCAGCTACGGCGTTCCTTGGTTGAGGCAGTTCGCTTGACGCAGAACACCCTACTTCGAGAAGTTGATTCAGGGAAGGAAACTGAGGGTGACCTGTGTCTCTTTGGGCTTGTTAGAAACCACGGGGATGTCTGCTGAGTGCGCCCACGGAAACGGGGGGCCTGCTGCAAGTAGCCTTGCTTTCCCGTTTGGAAGGCTGCGTTCATGCTGCCTTGAAGCTACCTGACATTCCCTGCTCTCGACAGGCCTGTTAGCCCTGTCAGAGTGCTTCGGGGAACGTTATGAGTCTGCTCTGTCTAAACCAGGTGCTTCCATGGCCGCGGCTCTGGTCCGCCTGCCAAGCTCTAGAGCTAGAGGGAACCTCAACGTGACAAGTTGCCTCCAGCGTAGGCCCCTAGTAGCCGTGCAGAAAGGGAGGCAGGCAGCTGTCTCCATGAGTTCTCAGTCGCTTAGAGGCTTTGTGTTAAAGGAAGTAGTACACTTTGGAGGACTCCTAGGCCCCTCGGGTATGCATCACTTTCCCTCCAAGTTCACCGAGTACCTCCAGACCCCTGTGGGGCGGCTGAGCACTTCGAGGCCCATTGGTTGAACCCCCCCACCCGCGAGGCCCTCTGTGCGTGCCGCGCGATGGGCTACACACTGGACGTCCCGCGAGGAGCGCTACATTTCCAGAGCCCTCGAACAGCCTCAGGACAGCATTTCGGGTGAGTCCGACTTTGTCATGGCCCTTGTGTGAGCTGCCGTGGGAAAACACTGTGCTTTGAATACTTCGAGGACCTCGTACCTGAAGTCACTCTGCCCGAGGAGAAAGTCAGCATCTTACCATGCCGTGTCGCTAACGGCACGCCCAGCACGAACACAGGCCTGGAAGTACGGCCCCGAGTGGCGGTGCAGAAGCGGAGGCGTGCAGCAGTTTCCATGAGGCGGAGGCCTCGGCTCTGGGCACCTTCAACGGCAGCAGGGTTTTCTGGACACCTAGGAGGCTGGCGCGGGCCCCCTGTTCCCGGCAGGAACACTGAGTACCGCCAGTCCCACCTGGGTCTGCTAAGCAACATCCAGGCCCGTAGCCCTTTAGAGCCCCTCTGTGTATGCCCAGCGTAGGGAAACGCGCTGCACTCTCCTTGGGAGCAGCTTAAGGTCCTCAGCACTCGCACACGTTCACGGACACCGTTCTGGCACGTCCCACATGGCGTCGAAGTCTTACGCATTACCCTCGGCTGAGCTGAACTCAGAGAAACCCTCGGCTTCGCAGTCCACCTAGGACCTCCTGCCTGAAGTCACCGAGCCTTCCAGAGAGAGTCGGCTTGCGTTCTTACTGCCATGTACGTCCCCTTCCTCCTGTGGCACTGCAGGCTTTGAATAGCCACAGGCCCAGAGGAGCAGCTACGGCGTTCCTTGGTTGAGGCAGTTCGCTTGAAGCAGAACACCCTACTTCGAGAAGTTGATTCAGGGAAGGAAACTCAGGGTGACCTGTGTCTCTTTGGGCTTGTGAGAAACCACGGGGATGTCTGCTGACTGCGCCCACGGAAACGGGGGCCTGCTGCAAGTAGCCTTGCTTTCCCGTTTGGAAGGCTGCGTTCATGCTGCCTTGAAGCTACCTGACATTCCCTGCTCTCGACAGGCCTGTTAGCCCTGTCAGAGTGCTTCGGGGAACGTTATGAGTCTGCTGTGTCTAAACCAGGTGCTTCCATGGCCGCGGCTCTGGTCCGCCTGCCAAGCTCTAGAGCTAGAGGGAACCTCAACGTGACAAGTTGCCTCCAGCGTAGGCCCCTAGTAGCCGTGCAGAAAGGGAGGCAGGCAGCTGTCTCCATGAGTTCTCAGTCGCTTAGAGGCTTTGTGTTAAAGGAAGTAGTACACTTTGGAGGACTCCTAGGCCCCTCGGGTATGCATCACTTTCCCTCCAAGTTCACCGAGTACCTCCAGACCCCTGTGGGGCGGCTGAGCACTTCGAGGCCCATTGGTTGAACCCCCCCACCCGCGGAGGCCCTCTGTGCGTGCCGCGCGATGGGCTACACACTGGACGTCCCGCGAGGAGCGCTACATTTCCAGAGCCCTCGAACAGCCTCAGGACAGCATTTCGGGTGAGTCCGACTTTGTCATGGCCCTTGTGTGAGCTGCCGTGGGAAAACACTGTGCTTTGAATACTTCGAGGACCTCGTACCTGAAGTCACTCTGCCCGAGGAGAAAGTCAGCATCTTACCATGCCGTGTCGCTAACGGCACGCCCAGCACGAACACAGGCCTGGAAGTTCGGCCCCGAGTGGCGGTGCAGAAGCGGAGGCGGGCAGCAGTTTCCATGAGGCGGAGGCCTCGGCTCTGGGCACCTTCAACGGCAGCAGGGTTTTCTGGACACCTAGGAGGCTGGCGCGGGCCCCCTGTTCCCGGCAGGAACACTGAGTACCGCCAGTCCCACCTGGGTCTGCTAAGCAACATCCAGACCCGTAGCCCTTTAGAGCCCCTCTGTGTATGCCCAGCGTAGAGAAACGCGCTGCACTCTCCTTGGGAGCAGCTTAAGGTCCTCAGCACTCGCACACGTTCTCGGACACCGTTCTGGCACGTCCCACATGGCGTCGAAGTCTTACGCATTACCCTCGGCTGAGGTGAACTCTGAGAAACCCTCGGCTTCGCATTACACCTAGGACCTCCTGCCTGAAGTCACCGTGCCTCCCAGAGAGAGTCGGCTTGCGTTCTTACTGCCATGTACGTCCCCTTCCTCCTGTGGCACTGCAGGCTTTGAATAGCCTCAGGCCCAGAGGAGCAGCTACGGCGTTCCTTGGTTGAGGCAGTTCGCTTGATGCAGAACACCCTACTTCGAGAAGTTGATTCAGGGAAGGAAACTGAGGGTGACCTGTGTCTCTTTGGGCTTGTTAGAAACCACGGGGATGTCTGCTGAGTGCGCCCACGGAAACGGGGGCCTGCTGCAAGTAGCCTTGCTTTCCCGTTTGGAAGGCTGCGTTCATTCTGCCTTGAAGCTACCTGACATTCCCTGCTCTCGACAGGCCTGTTAGTCCTCTCAGAGTGCTTCGGGGAACGTTATGAGTCTGCTCTGTCTAAACCAGGTGCTTCCATGGCCGCGGCTCTGGTCCGCCTGCCAAGCTCTAGAGCTAGAGGGAACCTCAACGTGACAAGTTGCCTCCACCGTAGGCCCCTAGTAGCCGTGCAGAAAGGGAGGCAGGCAGCTGTCTCCATGAGTTCTCAGTCGCTTAGAGGCTTTGTGTTAAAGGAAGTAGTACACTTTGGAGGACTCCTAGGCCCCTCGGGTATGCATCACATTCCCTCCAAGTTCACCGTGTACCTCCAGACCCCTGTGGGCCGGCTGAGCACTTCGAGGCCCATTGGTTGAACCCCCCCACCCGCGAGGCCCTCTGTGCGTGCCGCGCGATGGGCTACACACTGGACGTCCCGCGAGGAGCGCTACATTTCCAGAGCCCTCGAACAGCCTCAGGACAGCATTTCGGGTGAGTCCGACTTTGTCATGGCCCTTGTGTGAGCTGCCGTGGGAAAACACTGTGCTTTGAATACTTCGAGGACCTCGTACCTGAAGTCACTCTGCCCGAGGAGAAAGTCAGCATCTTACCATGCCGTGTCGCTAACGGCACGCCCAGCACGAACACAGGCCTGGAAGTACGGCCCCGAGTGGCGGTGCAGAAGCGGAGGCGTGCAGCAGTTTCCATGAGGCGGAGGCCTCGGCTCTGGGCACCTTCAACGGCAGCAGGGTTTTCTGGACACCTAGGAGGCTGGCGCGGGCCCCCTGTTCCCGGCAGAAACACTGAGTACCGCCAGGCCCACCTGGGTCTGCTAAGCAACATCCAGGCCCGTAGCCCTTTAGAGCCCCTCTGTGTATGCCCAGCGTAGAGAAACGCGCTGCACTCTCCTTGGGAGCAGCTTAAGGTCCTCAGCACTCGCACACGTTCACGGACACCGTTCTGGCACGTCCCACATGGCGTCGAAGTCTTACGCATTACCCTCGGCTGAGCTGAACTCTGAGAAACCCTCGGCTTCGCAGTCCACCTAGGACCTCCTGCCTGAAGTCACCGTGCCTCCCAGAGAGAGTCGGCTTGCGTTCTTACTGCCATGTACGTCCCCTTCCTCCTGTGGCACTGCAGGCTTTGAATAGCCACAGGCCCAGAGGAGCAGCTACGGCGTTCCTTGGTTGAGGCAGTTCGCTTGACGCAGAACACCCTACTTCGAGAAGTTGATTCAGGGAAGGAAACTCAGGGTGACCTGTGTCTCTTTGGGCTTGTGAGAAACCACGGGGATGTCTGCTGAGTGCGCCCACGGAAACGGGGGCCTGCTGCAAGTAGCCTTGCTTTCCCGTTTGGAAGGCTGCGTTCATGCTGCCTTGAAGCTACCTGACATTCCCTGCTCTCGACAGGCCTGTTAGCCCTGTCAGAGTGCTTCGGGGAACGTTATGAGTCTGCTCTGTCTAAACCAGGTGCTTCCATGGCTGCGGCTCTGGTCCGCCTGCCAAGCTCTAGAGCTAGAGGGAACCTCAACGTGACAAGTTGCCTCCAGCGTAGGCCCCTAGTAGCCGTGCAGAAAGGGAGGCAGGCAGCTGTCTCCATGAGTTCTCAGTCGCTTAGAGGCTTTATTTTAAAGGAAGTAGTACACTTTGGAGGACTCCTAGGCCCCTCGGGTATGCATCACATTCCCTCCAAGTTCACCGAGTACCTCCAGACCCCTGTGGGGCGGCTGAGCACTTCGAGGCCCATTGGTTGAACCCCCCCACCCGCGAGGCCCTCTGTGCGTGCCGCGCGATGGGCTACACACTGGACGTCCCGCGAGGAGCGCTACAATTCCAGAGCCCTCGAACAGCCTCAGGACAGCATTTCGGGTGAGTCCGACTTTGTCATGGCCCTTGTGTGAGCTGCCGTGGGAAAACACTGTGCTTTGAATACTTCGAGGACCTCGTACCTGAAGTCACTCTGCCCGAGGAGAAAGTCAGCATCTTACCATGCCGTGTCGCTAACGGCACGCCCAGCACGAACACAGGCCTGGAAGTAAGGCCCCGAGTGGCGATGCAGAAGCGGAGGCGTGCAGCAGTTTCCATGAGGCGGAGGCCTCGGCTCTGGGCACCTTCAACGGCAGCAGGGTTTTCTGGACACCTAGGAGGCTGGCGCGGGCCCCCTGTTCCCGGCAGGAACACTGAGTACCGCCAGTCCCACTTGGGTCTGCTAAGCAACATCCAGGCCCGTAGCCCTTTAGAGCCCCTCTGTGTATGCCCAGCGTAGAGAAACGCGCTGCACTCTCCTTGGGAGCAGCTTAAGGTCCTCAGCACTCGCACACGTTCACGGACACCGTTCTGGCACGTCCCACATGGCGTCGAAGTCTTACGCATTACCCTCGGCTGAGCTGAACTCAGAGAAACCCTCGGCTTCGCAGTCCACCTAGGACCTCCTGCCTGAAGTCACCGTACCTCCCAGAGAGAATCGGCTTGCGTTCTTACTGCCATGTACGTCCCCTTCCTCCTGTGGCACTGCAGGCTTTGAATAGCCACAGGCCCAGAGGAGCAGCTACGGCGTTCCTTGGTTGAGGCAGTTCGCTTGACGCAGAACACCCTACTTCGAGAAGTTGATTCAGGGAAGGAAACTCAGGGTGACCTGGGTCTCTTTGGGCTTGTTAGAAACCACGGGGATGTCTGCTGAGTGCGCCCACGGAAACGGGGGCCTGCTGCAAGTAGCCTTGCTTTCCCGTTTGGAAGGCTGCGTTCATGCTGCCTTGAAGCTACCTGACATTCCCTGCTCTCGACAGGCCTGTTAGCCCTGTCAGAGTGCTTCGGGGAACGTTATGAGTCTGCTCTGTCTAAACCAGGTGCTTCCATGGCCGCGGCTCTGGTCCGCCTGCCAAGCTCTAGAGCTAGAGGGAACCTCAACGTGACAAGTTGCCTCCAGCGTAGGCCCCTAGTAGCCGTGCAGAAAGGGAGGCAGGCAGCTGTCTCCATGAGTTCTCAGTCGCTTAGAGGCTTTGTTTTAAAGGAAGTAGTACACTTTGGAGGACTCCTAGGCCCCTCGGGTATGCATCACATTCCCTCCAAGTTCACCGAGTACCTCCAGACCCCTGTGGGGTGGCTGAGCACTTCGAGGCCCATTGGTTGAACCCCCCCACCCGCGAGGCCCTCTGTGCGTGCCGCGCGATGGGCTACACACTGGACGTCCCGCGAGGAGCGCTACATTTCCAGAGCCCTCGAACAGCCTCAGGACAGCATTTCGGGTGAGTCCGACTTTGTCATGGCCCTTGTGTGAGCTGCCGTGGGAAAACACTGTGCTTTGAATACTTCGAGGACCTCGTACCTGAAGTCACTCTGCCCGAGGAGAAAGTCAGCATCTTACCATGCCGTGTCGCTAACGGCACGCCCAGCACGAACACAGGCCTGGAAGTAAGGCCCCGAGTGGCGATGCAGAAGCGGAGGCGTGCAGCAGTTTCCATGAGGCGGAGGCCTCGGCTCTGGGCACCTTCAACGGCAGCAGGGTTTTCTGGACACCTAGGAGGCTGGCGCGGGCCCCCTGTTCCCGGCAGGAACACTGAGTACCGCCAGTCCCACCTGGGTCTGCTAAGCAACATCCAGGCCCGTAGCCCTTTAGAGCCCCTCTGTGTATGCCCAGCGTAGGGAAACGCGCTGCACTCTCCTTGGGAGCAGCGTAAGGTACTCAGCACTCGCACACATTCACGGACACCGTTCTGGCACGTCCCACATGGCGTCGAAGTCTTACGCATTACCCTCGGCTTAGCTGAACTCAGAGAAACCCTCGGCTTCGCAGTCCACCTAGGACCTCCTGCCTGAAGTCACCGTGCCTCCCAGAGAGAATCGGCTTGCGTTCTTACTGCCATGTACGTCCCCTTCCTCCTGTGGCACTGCAGGCTTTGAATAGCCACAGGCCCAGAGGAGCAGCTACGGCGTTCCTTGGTTGAGGCAGTTCGCTTGACGCAGAACACCCTACTTCGAGAAGTTGATTCAGGGAAGGAAACTCAGGGTGACCTGTGTCTCTTTGGGCTTGTTAGAAACCACGGGGATGTCTGCTGAGTGCGCCCACGAAAACGGGGCCTGCTGCAAGTAGCCTTGCTTTCCCGTTTGGAAGGCTGCGTTCATGCTGCCTTGAAGCTACCTGACATTCCCTGCTCTCGACAGGCCTGTTAGCCCTGTCAGAGTGCTTCGGGGAACGTTATGAGTCTGCTCTGTCTAAACCAGGTGCTTCCATGGCCGCGGCTCTGGTCCGCCTGCCAAGCTCTAGAGCTAGAGGGAACCTCAACGTGACAAGTTGCCTCCAGCGTAGGCCCCTAGTAGCCGTGCAGAAAGGGAGGCAGGCAGCTGTCTCCATGAGTTCTCAGTCGCTTAGAGGCTTTGTTTTAAAGGAAGTAGTACACTTTGGAGGACTCCTAGGCCCCTCGGGTATGCATCACATTCCCTCCAAGTTCACCGAGTACCTCCAGACCCCTGTGGGGCGGCTGAGCACTTCGAGGCCCATTGGTTGAACCCCCCCACCCGTGAGGCCCTCTGTGCGTGCCGCGCGATGGGCTACACACTGGACGTCCCGCGAGGAGCGCTACATTTCCAGAGCCCTCGAACAGCCTCAGGACAGCATTTCGGGTGAGTCCGACTTTGTCATGGCCCTTGTGTGAGCTGCCGTGGGAAAACACTGTGCTTTGAATACTTCGAGGACCTCGTACCTGAAGTCACTCTGCCCGAGGAGAAAGTCAGCATCTTACCATGCCGTGTCGCTAACGGCACGCCCAGCACGAACACAGGCCTGGAAGTAAGGCCCCGAGTGGCGGTGCAGAAGCGGAGGCGTGCAGCAGTTTCCATGAGGCGGAGGCCTCGGCTCTGGGCACCTTCAACGGCAGCAGGGTTTTCTGGACACCTAGGAGGCTGGCGCGGGCCCCCTGTTCCCGGCAGGAACACTGAGTACCGCCAGTCCCACCTGGGTCTGCTAAGCAACATCCAGGCCCGTAGCCCTTTAGAGCCCCTCTGTGTATGCCCAGCGTAGAGAAACGCGCTGCACTCTCCTTGGGAGCAGCTTTAGGTCCTCAGCACTCGCACACGTTCACGGACACCGTTCTGGCACGTCCCACATGGCGTCGAAGTCTTACGCATTACCCTCGGCTTAGCTGAACTCAGAGAAACCCTCGGCTTCGCAGTCCACCTAGGACCTCCTGCCTGAAGTCACCGTGCCTCCCAGAGAGAATCGGCTTGCGTTCTTACTGCCATGTACGTCCCCTTCCTCCTGTGGCACTGCAGGCTTTGAATAGCCACAGGCCCAGAGGAGCAGCTACGGCGTTCCTTGGTTGAGGCAGTTCGCTTGACGCAG
>NW_028132833.1:0-131000 GCF_964374135.1 Grampus griseus | reverse complement strand
AATTTGGTAAAATCGTGTCCCAGAATTCAGAGTAGACTGGTTGGTACCAAAACAAATACCCAAGACATTGTGTCCCATTACATCTTCCCCCTTAACCTCCAGCCACTTGACAGATCACAAACCCGGCAGAATCCCCTAGATGAGAGTGTTGCTGTCAGGAATGGGATGAATCTGAGGTAGGAAGCTGGACGTGGGAAACCCAGCACCAAGATACCTGGACAATGCATGTTTTCACAGCGTTCTTGCAGCCTCATAGTCCATCATTCTTTGGTGTATTGTGCTTAAATATCTATAGCAAAGCACTCCCGGATGTGGAGACAGTGGTGTCGTTCAGAGTGGATGAGGCACTACAGATGCAAGCTTGACCGCATTGCTGGAAAATCCTCCCCAACTGCCTCAGTACCACCACAGTACAGCTTTGCAACCAAAGCCATCCGAGACTCCATGGATGTGACCCCGGCTGGGTTACCGAAGACATAGGGAATACAGGAGGTATTCCTTTAATTTAAATTGAAGTTTTATCTTATACGGGAACACACTTAATTTACACTGTTGTATTTCATTTGCTGTACAGCCACCTGAATCCATTATACATGTATATGTATCTATGCTCTTTTCTATGCTCTTTCCATTTAGGTTATTCCAGAGTGTTGGGAAGAGTGCACTTAGTTCAAATTTATTCCTGACTGCTATTCTGTTTTACATATATTAGTGTGCATACGTGAATCCCAATCTGCTAGTCAATGCCTCCACCGAAACTTCTCACTCTGGTATGCAAACTTCAGTGTCTACATCTGTGACTCACTTTCTGTGTTGTAAAGTATAGTTTATTTGTGTCAACTTTTAAACCCCACCCATAAGAGATATCCCAGGATATGTGTCTTTCTCTGTCTAACTTAGTATATTAAATGTGATCAAATCCAGGTCCTTCCATGTTGCTTTAGTGGGCATTTTTTCATACATTTTTATGTTTGTGTAATTTTCCATTGCATATATGTACCACATTGTCTCTTTTCATTCCTCTTTGGGTGGGTATTGTGGTTTCTTCATGTCAGGGCTATCATACATGGCTCTGCAGGTAATGAAGGGGTGCCTTGTAATTTTCAGGGATGGTGTTCTGCACATATACTTCCATGAAAGCCATTGTCTGATCATAGGTTAGTACTTGGTGTATATATGCGAGAAACTGCATACTGTTTTCCTTAAGGCCAGATTCTAATGTGCACTACTACTAATGCCTTGGTGGAATTCTCATTTCTCCAAGCCCTCTCTCGTATGGATTGCCTGTAGATATTTGACCTTGCCCATTCTGTCTGCTGCAGAGTGACACCTTGCTGTAAGTTGTATTTCCCTTTCTCATACACTTAGTGATGTAGATCACTATTCCTTGTCATTTTTTTAAAGAACACTTTGAGTAAAATGTACCTCTTGAAATTGGCTTGTGGAAATTGGGCTCTGATTTGAATCCTTTTTCAATGACCATCCCCAGGACCTTTCTAGAGTGTAGATGTCCTTCACAGCACCACTGACTTTTTGATTATGAAGTTCCCCTAAGCAAAGATTTTCAACTTGTTGTTAAAAGCAGCAACCAAAGATCAGCAAGATTTTTCTCAACCAGTGTCTGGTTTTCCGGGAATCCAGTCATTCTGGAAAATCGTGTCCCAGAATTAAGAGCAGATCTGTAGGTACCAAAACAAATACCCAAGGTATTGTGTCCCATATCAATTTCCCCCTTACCCTACAAACACTTGATCAATCAGCAACCTGGCACATTCTCATAGATGAGAGTGTTGCCATTGGCAAATGTGACGACTCCGACATAGGTGGCTGGACGTGGGAACTCCAGCACCAAGATCCATGGACAATGTGTGTTTTCACAGCGCACTTGCAGCCTCATGGTCCATCATTCTTTGGATGCGTTGGCCTTATGTAGCTATAGCAAAGCACTCCTGGATGTGGAGATAGTGGTGCCATTCAGAGTGGACGAGGCATTACAGATGCAAGCTTGACCCCTTTGCTGGAAAATCCTCCCTAGCCGCCTCAGTCCCACTACAGTACAGCTTTGTGACCCAAGCCATCTGAGACTCCGGGGATGTGACCCCGGCCTGGTCACCGAAGACTTAGAGAATACAGGAAGTATTCCTTTAATTTAAATTGAAGTTTTATCTTATACGAGAACACACTTAATTTCATCTGTTGTGTTTCATTGGCTGTACAGGCACTTGAATCTGTTGTACATGTATATGTATCTATGCTCTTTTCTATGCTCTTTCCATTTAGATTATTCCAGAGTGTTGGGAACAGTTGACCTAGTTCAACTTTATTCCTGACTGTTATTCTTTTTTACATATATTAATGTGCATATATGAATCCCAATCTGCTAGTCTATACCACCACCCAACCTTCTGCCTTTGGTACGCATACTTTGGTATCTACCTCTGTGACTCAGTTTCTATGTTGTAAAGTATAGTTTATTTTTGTCATGTTTTAAACCCCACCTGTAAGAGATATCTCACGATATGTGTCTTTCTCTATCTAACGTACGATCCTGAAAGTGATCAAATCCAGGTTCTTACATGTTGCCTAAGTGGGCATTTTTTCATACTTTTTTATGGGTTTGTAATCCTCCATTCTATATATGTACCCCATTGTCTATTTACATTCCTCTGTGGGTGGGCGTTGTGATTTCTGCATATCAGGGCTCTCACACATGGCTCTGCAAGGAATGAATGTGTGCCTTAGGGATTTTTAGGCATGGTGTTCTGCACATATACTTCCATGAAAGCCATTGTCGGATCATAGGTTAGAACTCTGTGTATATATGCGGTTACCTGCATACTGTTTTCCATAAGACCAGTTTCTAATGTGCACTGCTACGAATGCCTTGGGGGAATTCTCATTTCTCTAATTCCTCTCTTGTATGGATTGCCTGTAGACATTTGACCTTGCCCATTCTGACTGCTGCGGAGTGCTACCTTGCTGTAAGTTGGCTTTCCCTTTCTGAAATACATAGTGATGTAGACCATTATTCCTTGTAAGTTTTTTTTAAAGAACACTGGGAGTAAAATGTATCTCCTGAAATTAGCTTGTTGAACAAGGGCCCAGATTTGAATCCTTTTTCAACGACCTTCCCCAGGACTTTTCTGGAGGGTAGGTGTACTTTATAGCGCCTCAGGATTTTTGACTATGAAATTCCACTAACCACCACTTTTTAAATTGCTGTTACAAGAAGCGCCCACAGGGGGCAGAATTTTTTTTTAGCACTGTCCGGTTATCCGGGAATCCTGAACTTCCGAAAACTCCTATCCCGGTAATGAAATTAGAGTGGAATGTGCCAACACAAACACCCAAAGGAGTGTGTCTCATTACTTGTTCCCCCTGACACTACAATATTCGACAGATCCCCATCCAGGCACAATCCATGAGACGAGAGTGTTGAGGTAGATAACTCGGACGATTCTGAGGAAGAAGGCTAGAGGTGAGAACCCCAGCCCCAAAACATCTGGACACCGGGTGTTTTCAAAGCGGTCTTTCAGCACGAGGATCCGTCATTCTTTGAGTTCATTGTGCTTGGCTAGCTGTAGGAAGGCACTCCTACATATGGAGATAGTGGTGCCGTCCAAGGTGGAGGAGGCACTACAGCTGCACGTGGGACCGCTTTGCTGGCAAGTGCTCCCCAGCTGCCTCTGTCACACCACAGTCCAACGTTGGGGCCCAAGCCACTCACCCTTCAACCATGTGACTCCAGGCAAAGTCAACGAGACCTGAGGGGAACAGGGGCGCATTCTTTTATTTTATTATTAATTGAATTTTTATTTTATAGTGCAACATAATTAATTAGTGTGTTGTGTTTTTGTAGTGCTCCAGACGCTTGACTCCGTTCCATATGTACATATATCTATTCTCTTTTGGATTGTGTTCCCATGAAGTTTATTCCACAGTGTTGGAAACACTTGTTTTGAGTTCAACGTAGGTCCTGGTTGATGTCTGTTTGATGTACATTAATGTGCATGTGTTAAACCGAGCCTCCTAGTTTATACCTCTCCTAACCTTCTCCATGTGATACAAATTTGTTTCTATGTCTGTGACTCAGTCTGTGTTTCTAAAATATAGTTTACTTGTATCAAGTTTTAAACCCAATGATAAGAGATATCCTATGAAATGTCTTTTTCTAACTTAGTATCCTGAATGTGATCCATCCAGGTACTTCCACGTTTTTACATTTGCATTTTCATCCTTTTTTATGGTTGTATACTAGTCCACCGTGTATATGTACCTCATCTTTTTTCAATCATCTGTTGATGAGCCATCTGTTTGGTGCCATAACCTGGTTATCATTAATAGGTCCGCAAGCAATGTAGGGGTGCCAGTTTGATTTTCAAGGATGGTGTTCTATGTGTATCTTTACCGGAGAGCCATTGGGTTTCCATAGGGTAGTTCTTGGTGTATTCACTTAGGGAACCTGAATACAATTTACCATAATGCCAGTTTCCAATATGCAGTCCTATGAATGGTTTAGTGGGATTCTCATTTTTCCAAGCCCTCTACCACATGTATTGCTTGTAGACATTTTGACCACAGGCATTCTGACTCTTGTGAGGTGATACCTTGCTGCAGGTTGCATTTCCCTGTCATAAATAGTTAGTGATGTAGATCACATTTCCTTGTGAGTGAGTTATTTTTTAAGAACAGTGGGAATAAAATGTACCTGTTGAAATTGGCTTGTTGACAGAGAGCCTTGATTTGAATTCTTTTTCAGTGACCTTCAACAGGACAACGCCGTTGACTTTTTCATAATGAAGTTTCCCTATGAACCGGTTTTTAAGTTGTTGTTTCAAAAAGCAGCCACAGGGCTTCCCTGGTGGCGCAGTGGTTGGGAGTCCGCCTGCCGATGCAGGGGACACAGGTTCGTGTCCTGGTACGGGAAGATCCCACATGCCACAGAGCGGCTAGGCCTGTGAGCCATGGCCGCTGAGCCTGCACGTCTGGAGACTGTGCTCCACAACGGGAGAGGCCACAACAGTGAGAGGCCCGCGTACCACAAAAAAAAAAAAAAAAAAAGCGGCCACATATTGGCAGGATTTTTTCCAAGCAGAGTCCTGTTATCGGGGTTTCCAGTGTTCAGGAAAATCGTGTCCCAGAATTCAAATTACAGCTGGAGGTTCCACAATATGTGCCCAAGGAATTGTGTCCCATTACTTCTTCCTTTTTACCCTCCAACTACTCCACAGATCCCCATCCCGGGAAAATCGCCGATATGAGAGTTTTGCCATCGGTAATTGGGGTGACTCTGAGGAAGGTACCTGGACGTGGGAACCCCAGCACCAAGAGACCTGGACACCGGATGTTTTCCCAGTGCTCTTCCAGCCACAGGTTCCATCATTCTTTGGGTGCACTGGGCTTAGCTAGCTATAGGAAAGCACCCCTGGATGTGGAGATAATCTTGCCCTTCATAGTGGACAAGGCACTGCAGGTGCAAGCTGGAACCCTCTGCTGGCAAGTCCACTGCAGCTCCCTCACTCCCACCACTGTCCAGCTTTGGGACCCAAGCCTACTGTGGCTCCATGGATGTGACTCCAGGCCACGTCACCGAGGCCTTAGGGAATACAGGGTGTGTTCCTTTGTTTTAAATGGAATTTTTATATTATGGTGGAAACTACTTAACTTACACTGCTGTGTTGCATTGGCTGTAGAGCCACTTGAATCCATTATACATGTATATGTATCTATGCCCTTTCAGTTCTCTTTCCATTTAGCTTATTGCAGAGTGTTGGGAACAGTTGCCTGAGTTCAACGGTAAGTCCTGGCTGGTATTCTGTTTTACATATATTAGTGTACATATGTGAATCCCAATTTGCTAGTCTATTCTTCCACCCAAACTTCTCTCTTTCGTACGCATACTTTGGTGTCTACGTCTGTGACTCGCTTTCTGTGTTTGAAAGTATAGTTCATTTGTGTCAAGTTTTAAACCCCACCCATATGAGATATCCCAGGATATGTGCCTTTCTCTGTCTAATTTACTATTCTGAATGTGATCAAATCCAGGTCATTCCATGTTGCTGTAGTGGGCATTAGGTTCATATTTTTTATGTCTGTGTAATACTCCACTCTATATATGTACCACATTTTATTTTTAAATCAACTGTTGTTGGGCCATCTGTCGGTTCCATATCTAGGTTATCACACATAAGTCTGCATGGCGCATAGGGGTGCCACTGTGATTTGCAACGATAGTGGTCTATGTATCTCTGTCTAGGAGGCCCTTGGGTGACCATAAGATAGTTCTTGTTGGATTTATTCAGGGAACCTCCATACTGCTTTCCATAATGCCCGTTTCCAATGTGCAGTCCTACTAACAGCTTAACAGGATTCTCATTTCTCCAAGCCGTCTCCAGCATGTATTGCCTGTAGACACTTTGACCATGCCCATTCTGACTGCGGCGAGGTGATAGCTTTCTGTAGGTTGCATTTCCCTTTCTTAAATACTTACCGATGTAGATTACCTTTCCTTGTGTGTGAGTTATTTTTTAAGAACACTTTGAATAAAATGTACCTCTTGAAATTGGCTTGTTGAAAGTGGGCCCTGATTTGAATTGTTTTTCAATGACAATCCCCAGGACTTTTATGGAGGGTAGATGTCCATTACAGCACCATTAATTTTTGATTATGAAGTTCCCCTACCACCGGTTTTTAAGTTGTTGTTAAAAGAAGCATCCAAAGATCGGCAGGATTTTTTTCAACCAGAGTCTGGTTATCCAGGAATCCAGTCGTTCGGGAAAATCGGGTCCCAGAATTCAAATTAGAGCGGTAGGTACGAAAGCAAATATCCCAAGGGATTGTTTCCTGTTACATATTCTCCCTTAGCCTCCAACCACCTGACAGATCAACAACTCGGCAGAATCCCCTAGATGAGAGTGTTGCCGTCGGCCAATGGGGCAACTCTGAGGTAGGTGGCTGGATGTGGGAAACCCAGCACCAAGATCCCTGGATAATGCTTTTTTTCACAGAGCTCTTGCAGCCTAATTGTCCGTCATTCTTTGGGTGCATTGGCCTTAAGTAGCTATAGCAAAGCACACCTAGATGTGGAGATAGTGGTGCCGTTCAGAGTGGATGAGGCACTACAGATGCAAGCTTGACCCCTTAGCTGGAAAATCCTCCCCAGCTGCCTAAGAAGCTGTGTATGTGTGTGCTGGTATATTCTGTGCAATGAGTAACAACTATGTGTGGGTTGGTCTGTGTGTGTTGTAAAAGTGAGCATTAAGTCACTGTGTAGTGTGTGTTTGTGCTGGTATAGGCTGTGCATTGAGTCACTTTGAGATGTTGTGTGTGTGTGGGTTGCTACAGGCTGTGCATCCAATCACAGTGAGCCGTGTGTGTGTGTGTGTGTGTGTGTGTGTGTGTGTGTGTGCTGGTATATGCTCTGCATTGTGTCCAAGGGAGCCGAATATCTTTGAGTGTGTGTGTCTGTGTGTCTGTAGGCTGAGATAGGCTGTGCTTGAGTCACAGTGAGCCTTGAATGTGTGTGTGTATGTGTGTGCTCTAATAGGCCGTGTGTTGAGTCACATTGAGCGTTTTGCTCTGTGTATGTGTGTGTGTATGTGTGTCCTGGTATAGGCTGTGCATTGAAATGCAGTGAACCATTTGTCTGAGTACTGGTAGAGGGTGCGAGTTGAGGCACCATGAGCCATATGTGTTTTTGTTGGTATAGGCTGCACATTGAGTCACAGTGAGGCGCCTGTGTGTGTGTGTTTCCTGTATCAGCTGTGCTTTGAGTCACAGTGGGCCATGTGTATGCGTGTGTGTGCTGCAATAGGCTGTGCATTGAGTCACAGTGAGCCATGGTTGTGTGTGTCTGAGTGTGTGTGTGTGCTGGTATAGGCTGTTCATAGAGTTCCAGAAAGCTGTGTGGATTATGTGCTGCTATAGGCTGTGCACTGAGCCACACTAGTGGTTTGTGAGTGTGTGCTGTATAGCTTGAGCATTGACTCAAAGTGAGGGGTGTGTGTGTGTGTGTGTGTGTGTGCATGTATAGGCTGTGTAGTAAGTCACAGTGAGCTGTGCCTGTGTGTGTTGTTATAGGCTGTACATGGGTCACAGTGAGCCATATATGTGTGTGTGTGTGCTGTTTTCAGCTGTGATTTGAGTAACATGGAGCCAAGTGTGTGTGTGTGTGTGTGTGTGTGTGTGTGTGTGTGCTGGTATATACTATACAGTGAATCACATTGAGGTGTGTGTGTGTGTTTGCCTGTATAAGCTGTGCATTGATTCACAGAGAGCTGTGTGTGCGTGTATGTTTGTGCGCCGGTATGGGCTGTGCATTGAGTCACAACACGCCATGTTTGTTTGTGTGGGTGCTGTTATAGGCTGGGCATTGTGTCACAGTGAGCTGTGTGTGTCCGTGTTAGTATAGGATGTGCATTGAGTCACAGTGAGCTGTGCAACTCTGATTTTTTTGTGTGTGCTTTCGTGTGCTGTTATAGGCTGTGCATTTAGTTACATTGATCCATGTCTGTGAGGGTGTGTTTGCCGATATAGACTGAGCATTGATTCAGAGAGACGTGTTTGTGTGTGAGTTTGCCAGCATAACCTGTCCATTGAGTCACAGAGAGCCATGAGAATATGATTGTGTGTGTGTGTGCTGGTATAGGCTGTACATTGTGTCAGAGTGAGCAGTGCAAATGTGTTTTTGTGTGTGTGTGTTTTGTTGTGCTGTATAGGCTGTGTATTGAGGTTCACTGATCTGTGTGTGTGAGTGTTTGTTTTCTGGCATAGGCTGAGCATTGACTCAGAGTGAGGAGTTTGTGTGTGAGCCAGTATACGCTCTGCAATGAGTCACGGGGAGCCATGTGAATATGTGTGTGTGTGTGTGTGTGTGTGTGTCTGTAGGGTGAGATAGGCTGTGCTTGAGTCACAGTGAGCCTTGAATGTGTGTGTGTATGTGTGTGATCTAATAGGCCGTGTGTTGAATCACAGTGCACGTTTCTGTGTGTGTGTGTGTGTGTGTGTGTGTGTGTGTGTGTGTTCTGGTATAGGCTGCGCATTGAAATGCAGTGAACCGTTTGTCTGTGTGCTGGTAGAGGGTGCGAGTGGAGGCACCGTGAGCCATATATGTTTTTGTTGGTATAGGGTGCACGTTGAGTCACAGTGAGGCAGCTGTGTGTGTGTGTTTCCTGTATCAGCTGTGCATTGAGTCACAGTGAGCCATGTGTATGCGTGTGTGTGCTGTAATAGGCAGTGAATTGAGTCACAGTGAGCCATGGTTGTGTGTGTGTTTGTGCTGCAATAGACTGTGCATTGAGTCACAGTGAGATCTGTGTGTGTGTCTGAGTGTGTGTGTGTGTGTCTGTGTGCCAGTATAGGCTGTTCATAACAGTTCCAGTGTGTTGTGTGGGTTATGTGCTGGTATAGGCAGTGCACTGGGCCACACTAGTGGTGTGTGTGTGTCTGCTGTATAGCTTGAGCATTGACTCAAAGTGAGGGGGGTGTTGTGTGTGTGTGTGTGTGTGCATTTAGATGCAGTGCAGTAAGTCACAGTAAGCCGTGCCTGTGTGTGTGTTGTTATAGGCTGTACATGGGTCACAGTGAGCAGTATATGTGTGTGTGTGTGTGCTATTTTCGGCTGTGATTTGAGTCACAAGGCGCCAAGTGTGTGTGTGTGTGCTGGTATATACTATACAGTTAATCACATTGAGGGGTGTGTGTGTGTGTGTGTGTGTGTGTGTGTGCTGTATAGGGTGAGCATTGAGTCACTGTGAGGTGTGTGTTTGGGCTGCTATAGGCTGCACAGTGAGTCACAGTGAGCCACGTGTGTTTCTGTGTGTGTGTGTGCTGGTATAGTCTGTGCAATGAGACACAGTGAGCCGTGTATATGTGTTAGTGTGTGTGTCCTGTTATAGGCTGTGCATTGAGTCACAGTGAGCCGTGTGAGTGTGTGTGTGTGTGTGCAGTATAGGTTGTGTACTGAGTTACATTTAGGTCTCTGTGTGTGTGCTCTATAGGTTGAGCATTGAGTCACAGCGAGGTGTGTGTTTGTGCTGCTATACCATGATCATTGAGTCACAATGAACCATGTGTGTATGTGTGTGTGTGTGTGTACTGGTACACACTGTGCATTAAATCACAGTGAGAGTTTTGTGAGTGCTGGTATAGGTTGTTTAGTGAGTCACACTAAGCCATGTGTGTGTGTGTGTGTGTGTGTATTCTGGTATAGGCAGTGAACCGAGTCAAAGTGAGTTGTGTATATGTGTTTGCTGGTGTAGGCTGTGCATTGAGTCACAGTGAGATATGTGTCTGTGTGTGTGTGTGCTGCTATAGGTTGTGCATTGAGTCACAGAGAGGTGTGTGTGTGTCTGTGTGTGTGCCGGTATAAGCTGTGCATTGATTCACAGAGAGCTGTGTGTGCGTGCTGGTATGGGCTGTGCATTGAGTCACAACACGCCATGTTTGCTTGTGTGGGTGCTGTTATAAGCTGGGCATTGTGTCACAGTGAGCTGTGTGTGTCCGTGTTAGTATAGGATGTGCATTGAGTCACAGTGAGCTGTGCAACCCTGTTTTCTGTGAGTGTGTTTTGGTGTGCTGGTATAGGCTGTGCATTTAGTTACATTGATCCGTGTGTGTGAGGGTGTGTTTGCTGATATTGTCTGAGCATTGATTCAGAGTGAGGTGTTTGTGTGTGACTGTGCCAGTGGACACTATCCATTGAGTTACATAGAACCATATGAATATGAGTGTGTGTGTCTGTGTGTGTGCTGCTATAAGCTCTACATTGTGTCAAGGTGAGCAGTGCAAGTGTGTTTTTGTGTGTGTGTGTTTTGTGGTGCCGGTATATGCTGTGTATTTAGTTACATTGATCTGTGTGTGTGAGTGTTTGTTTTTGGCATAGGCTGAACATTGACTCAGAGTGAGAATATGTGAGTGTGTCAGTATACGCTGTGCAATGAGTCACGGGGAGACATGTGAATATGTGTGTGTGTGTGCTGCTATAGGCTGTGTCTTGAGTCTCACTGAGTTGTGTATGTGTGTGTGTGCTGGTGTATGTTGTGCACTGAGTTACAATGAGCCATGTGCATGTTTGTGTGTGTACTGGTAAAGGCTGTTCATTGAGACACAGTGAGTTGTGTCTGTATGTGAGTTCGCTGTTATAGGCAAGGCCTTGAATCACAGTGAGCCATGGGTTTGAATGTGTGTGCTGTATATGCTGAGCATTGACTCACAGTGAGGTGTGTGTCTGTGCGTGTGCTGGTATAGGTTGCGCAATGAGTCAGTGTGAGTGGTGTATGTGTGTGTGTGCTTGTATAGATTTTGCCTTGAGTCACAGTGAGATGTGTGTATGTTTGTGTGTGTGCTAGTAAGGGTTTTGCATTGAGTCAGAGTGAGCAGTGTGTGTGCTGGTATAAGCTGTGCACTAAATCACACTGAGGGCTGTTTGTGTGTGTGTGTGTTTTACAGACTGAGCATTGACTCACAGTGTGGTGTGTGTGTTTATGTGTGTGTTGGTATAGACTGTATTTTGAGTCACAGGAAGCCATGTATGTATGTGTGTGCTGGTATATGCTGTGCACTGAGTAACAATGAGTTGTGTGTGTGTCTGTGTGTGCTGTATACAATGAGCATTGAATCACTCTGAGGTGTATGTTTGCACTGGTATAGGCTGTGCATTGAGGCACCATGAGCCATGGTGTGTGTGTGTGTTTGTCTTTCAATAGGCTCTGCTTGAAATCACAGTGAGCCATTTATGTGTGTGTGTGTGTGTGTGTGTGTGTGGTGATATAGGGTGTGCTTTGATCACAGCAGTTTTTGTGTGCTGGTAGATGCTGTGCATTCACTCCCACTGAGCCAAGTGTGTTTTTTGTTTGTGAGTGTGAGTCTGTATGCTGGTATAGGCTGTGCATTGTGTCACACTGAGCCATGCATGTATGTGTGTGCCCTTATAGGCAGTGCTTTGTCACAGTGAACGTTTTAGTGTATGTGTATGTGTCGTGTGTTCTGGTATAAGCTGTGCTTTGAAACACACTGAGCTGATTTGCACCTGGGTGCTGGTAGAGGGTGTGAGTTGAGGCACAGTGAGCCATATGTGTTTGTGTTGGTACAGGCTGCACATTGAGTCTCAGTGAGTTGTCCCTGTGTGTGTGTTGCCTGAATAGGCTGTGTATTGAGCCACAGTGAGCCATGTGTATGCATTTGTTTGTGTAATAGGCAGTGCCTTGAGTGTCAGTGAGCCATGGGTGTGTGTGTGTGAGTGCTGGAATAGTCTGTGCGTTGAGTCGCAGTGAGCTGTGTATGTGGGTGAATGATGGTATAGGCTGTGCATAGAGTCACAGTTAGCTGATTGTGTCTGTGTGCTGGTATAATCTCTACACTAAATCACACTGAGGGATGTGAGTGTCTGTTTGCTCTATAGCCTGAGTACTGACTCACAGGGTGGTGTTTGTTTGTGTGTTGGTATAGACTGTGCAGTGAGTCACAGGAAGCCGTGTATGTGTGTGCTGGTATATGCTGTGCAGTGAGTAACAATTAGGTGTGGGTGGGTCTGTGTGTGTTGTAAAAGGTGAGCATTGAGTCACTGTGTAGTGTGTGTTTGTGCTGGTATAGGCTGTGCATTGCGTCACTTTGACCTGTGTGTGTCTTTGTGTGTGTGTTGCTACAGGCTGTGCATTCAATCACAGTGAGCCATGTGTGTTTGTGTGTGCTGTTATATGCTATGCATTGTGTCCAAGGGAGACGAATATGTTTGGGTGTGTGTGTGTGTGTCTGTAGGCTGATATAGGCTGTGCTTGAGTCACTGTGAGCCTTAAATATGTGTGTGTATGTGTGTGCTCTAATAAGCCGTGTGTTGAATCACAGTGAGCTTTTCTGTGTGTGTGTGTGTGTGTGTGTGTGTGTGTGTTCTGGTATAGGCTGTACATTTAAATGCAGTGAACCGTTTGTCTGAGTACTGGTAGAGGGTGTGAGTTGAGGCACCGTGAGCCATATGTGTTTTTGTTGGTATAGGCTGCACATTGAGTCAGAGTGGGCCGCCTGTGTGTGTGTGTTTCCTGTATCAGCTGTGCATTGAGTCACAGTGAGCTATGTGTATGCGTTTGTGTGCTGTAATAGGCAGTGAACTGCGTCACCGTGAGCCATGGTTGTGTGTGTGTTTGTGCTGTAATAGGCTGTGCATTGAGTCACAGTAAGATATGTGTCTGTGTGTGTGTGTGCTGCTATAGGTTGTGCATTGAGTCACAGAGAGGTGTGTGTGTGTCTCTGTGTGTGCCGGTATAAGCTGTGCATTGATTCACAGAGAGCTGTGTGTGCGTGTATGTCTGCACACTGGTATGGACTGTGCATTGAGACAGAACACGCCATGTTTGTTTGTGTGGGTGCTGTTATAGGCTGGGCGTTGTGTCACAGTGAGCTGTATGTGTCTGTGTTAGTATAGGATGTGCATTGAGTCACAGTGAGCTGTGCAACTCTGTTTTTCTTCTGTGTGTTTTGTTGTGCTGGTATAGGCTGTGCATTTAGATACATTGATCTGTGTGTGAGGGTGTGTTTGCTGATATAGGCTGAGCATTGATTCAGAGTGAGGTGTTTGTGTGTGAGCGTGCCACTATACACTGTCCATTGAGTCACAGAGAGCCATATGAATATGAGTGTGTGTGTGTGTGTGCTGCTATAGGCTGTACATTGAGTCAGAGTGAGTAGTGCAAGTGTGTTTTTGTGTGTGTGTGTTTTGATTTGCTGGTATATCCTGTGTATTGAGTTACATTGATCTGTGTGTGTAAGTGTTTGCTTTCTGGCATTAACTCAGAGTGAGGAGTTTGTGAGAGTGCCAGTATAAGCTGTGCAATGAGTCATGGGTAGCCTTGTTAATATGTGTGTGTGTGTGTGCTGCTATAGGCTGTGTCTTCAGTCCCATTGAGTTGTGTATGTGTGTGTCTGCTTGTGTATGTTGTGCACTGAGTTACAATGATACATGTGTGTGTTTGTGTGTGTACTGGTAAACAATGTGCATTGAGTCACAATGTGTCGTGTCTGTATGTGAGTTGGCTGTTATAGGCAAGGCATTGAATTAGAGAGAGCCATGGATGTGTATGTGTGTGCTGGTATAAGCTGAGCATTGACTCATAGTGAGGTGTGTTTCTGTGCGTGTGCAGGTATAGGTTGTGCAATGAGTCACAGTGAGATGTGTGTATTTTTGTGTGTGTGCAGGTAAGGGTTGTGCATTGAGTCAGAGTGAGCAGTGTGGTGCTGGTATAAACTGTGAACTAAATCACACTAAGGGGTGTGTGTGTGTGTGTGTGTTTTATAGCCTGAACATTGACTCACAGTGAGGTGTTTGTGTTTATGTGTGTGTTGGAATAGACTGTATTTTGAGTCACAGGAAGCCATGTATGTATGTGTGTGCTGCTATATGCTGTGCACTGAGGAACAATGTGATGAGTGTGTGTCTGTGTGTGCTGTATAAACTGAGCATTGAATCACGCTGAGGAGTATGTTTGCACTGGTATAGGCTGTGCATTGACGCACCGTGAGCCATGGTGTGTGTGTGTGTTTGTCTTTCAAAAGGCTCTGCTTTAAATCACAGTGAGCCATTTATGTGTGTGTGTGTGTTTATGTGCTGGTATAGGGTGTGCTTTGATCACAGATGTTTTTGTGTGTGCTGGTATACGATGTGATTTGAGTCCCACTGAGCCGAGTGTGTTTTTTGTTTGTGAGTGTGAGTCTGTATGCTGGTATAGGCTGTGCATTGAGTCACACTGAGCCATGCATGTGTGTGTTTGCTCTTATAGGCTGTGCTTTGTCACAGTGAACGTTTAAGTGTGTATGTTTGTGTGTCATGTGTTCTGGTATAAGCTGTGCTTTGAAACACAGTGAGTTGATTTGCGCCTGAGTGCTGGTAGAGGGTGTGAGTTGAGGCACAGTGAGCCATATGTGTTTGTGTCGGTACAGGCTGCACATTGAGTCTCAGTGAGTTGTCCCTGTGTGTGTGTTGCCTGAATAGGCTGTGTATTGACCTATGGTGAGCCATATGTATGCATGTGTTTGTGTAATAGGCAGTGCATTGAATGCCAATGAGACATGGGAGTGTGTGTGTGAGTGCTGGAATAGTCTGTGCGTTGAGTCGCAGTGAGAGATATATGTGGGTGTATGATGGTATAGGCTGTGCATAGAGTCACAGTTAGCTGTTTGTGTGTGTGTGCTAGTATAATCTGTACACTAAATCACACTGAGGGATGTGAGTGTCTGTTTGCTGTATAGCCTGAGCATTGACTCGCAGGGTGGTGTGTTTGTGTGTGTTGGTAGAGACTGTGCAGTGAGTCACACGAAGCCCTGTATATGTGTGCTGGTATATGCTGTGCAGTGAATAAAAACTAGGTTTCGGTGGGTCTGTGTGTTTTGTAAAAGGTGAGCATTGAGTCACTGTGTAGTGTGTGTTTGTGTTGGTATATGCTGTGCATTGAGTCACTATGAGCTGTGTGTGATGTGTGTGTTGCTACATGCTGTGCGTCCAATCACACTGAGCCATGTGTGTGTGTGTGTGTGTGTGTGTGCTGGTATATGCTCTGCATTGTGTCCTAGGGAGCCGATTATGTTTGTGTGTGTGTGTCTATGTGTCTGTAGGCTGAGATAGGCTGTGCTTGAGTCACAGTGAGCCATGAATATGTGTGTGTATGTGTGTGCGGTAATAGGACGTGTGTTGAGTCACAGTGAGCGTTTTCCTGTTTGTGTGTGTGTGTGTGTGTGTGTGTGTTCTGGTATAGGCTGTGCATTGACATGCAGTGAACCGTTTGTCTGAGTACTGGTAGAGGGTGCGAGTTGAGGCAGCGTCAGCCACATGTGTTTTTGTTCGTATAGGCTTCACATTGAGTCACAGTGAGGCGCCTGTGTGTGTGTGTTTCCTGTATCAGCTGTGCATTGAGTCAGAGTGAGCCATGTGTATGCGTGTGTGTGCTGTATTAGGCAGTGATTTGAGTCACAGTGAACCATGGTTGTGTGTGTGTTTGTGCTGCAATAGGCTGTGCATTGAGTCACAGTGAGATCTGTGTGTGTGTGTGTGTGTGTGCCAGTATAGGCTGTTCATAGAGTTCCAGTGAGCTGTGTGGGTTATGTGGTTGTATAGGCAGTGCAGTGAGCCACACTAGTGGTGTGTGAATGTGTGCTGTATAGCTTGAGCATTGACTCAAATTGAGGTGTGTGTGTGTGTGTGTGTGTGTGTGTGCATGTATAGGCGGAGCAGTAAGTCAGTAAGCCGTGCCTGTGTGTGTGTTGTTATATGCTGTACATGGGTTACAGTGAGCAGTATATGTGTGTGTGTGTGTGCTGTTTTTGGCTGTGATTTGAGTCACAGGGAGCCAAGTGTGTGTGTCTGTGCTGGTATATACTATACAGTGAATCACATTGAGGTGTGTGTGTGTCTGTTTGTGTGTCCTGTTAAAGGCTGTGCATTGAGTCACAGTGAGCCATGTGAGTGTGTGTGTGTGTGTGTGTGCAGTATAGGTTGTGTACTGAGTTACATTGAGATCTCTGTGTGTGTGCTCTATAGGTTGAGCATTGAGTCACCGCGAGGTGTGTGTTTGTGCTGCTATACCATGATCACTGAGTCACAATGAGCCACGTGTGTATGTGTGTATGTGTGTGTGTGTGCTGGTACACACTGTGCATTAAATCACACTGAGAGTTTTGTAAGTGCTGGTATAGGTTGTGTAGTGAGTCACACTAAGCCGTGTGTGTGTGTGTGTGTGTGGATGTGTGTATGCTGGTATAGGCTGTGAACCGAGTCAAAGTGAGCTGTGTGCATGTGTTTGCTGGTGTAGGCTGTGCATTGAGTCAAAGTGAGATATGAGTCTATGTGTGTGTGTGCTGCTATAGGTTGTGCATTGAGTCACAGAGAGGTGTGTGTGTGTGTGTGTGTGCGCCGGTATAAGCTGTGCATTGATTCACAGAGAGCTGTGTGTGCGTGTATGTGTGCGTGCTGGTATGGGCTGTGCATTGAGTCACAGCACGCCATGTTTGTTTGTGTGGGTGCTGCTATAGGCTGGGCATTGTGTCACAGTGAGCTGTGTGTGTCCGTGTTAGTATAGGATGTGCATTGAGTCACAGTGAGCTGTGCAAATATGTTTTCTGTGAGTGTGTTTTGGTGTGCTGTTATAGTCTGTGCATTTAGTTACATTGATCCGTGTGTGTGAGGGTGTGTTTGCTGATATAAGCTGAGCATTGATTCAGAGTGAGGTGTTTGTGTGTGAGCGTGCCAGTATACACTGTCCATTGAGTCACAGAGAGGCATATGAATATGAGTGTGTGTGTGTGTGTGCTGCTATAGGCTGTACATTGTGTCAGAGTGAGCAGTGCAAGTGTGTTTTAGTGTGTTTGTGTTTTGTTCTGCTGCTATATGCTGTGTATTGAGTTACGTTGATCTGTGTGTGTGAGTGTTTGTTTTCTGGCATAGGCTGAGCATTGACTCAGAGTGAGGAGTATGTGAGTGTGCCAGTATACGCTGTACAATGAGTCACGGGTAGCCATGTGAATATGTGTGTGAGTGTGCTGCTATAGGCTGTGTCTTGAGTCCCATTGAGTTGTGTATGCATGTGTGTGCTGGTGTAGGTTGTGCACTGAGTTACAATGACCCATGTGTGTGTTTTTGTGTGTACTGGTAAACGATGTGCATTGAGTCACAATGAGACGTGTCTGTATGTGAGTTTGCTGCTATAGGCAAGGCTTTGAATCACAGTGAGCCGTGGGTGTGTATGTGTGTTCTGGTACATGCTGAGCATTGAGTCACAGTGAGGTGTGTGTCTGTGCGTGTGCTGGTATAGGTTTCACAATGCGTCACAGTGAGTGGTGTGTGTGTGTGTGTGCTTGTATAGGTTTTGCCTAGAGTCACAGTGAGATGTGTGTATGTTTGTGTGTGTGTCTGTCAGGGTTGTGCATTGAGTCAGAGTGAGCAGTGTGTCTGCTGGTATAAGCTGTGCACTAAATCACACTTAGGGCTGCGTGTGTGTGTGTGTTATATAGCCTGAGAATTGACTCACAGTGTGGTGTGTGTGTTTATGTGTGTTTTGGTATAGACTGTATTTTGAGTCACAGGAAGCCATGTACGTATGTGTGTGCTGGTATATGCTGTGCACTGAGTAACAATGAATTGTGTGTGTGTCTGTGTGTGCTGTACACACTGAGCATTGAATCACTCTGAGGTGTATGTTTGCACTGGTATAGGCTGTGCATTAAGGCACCATGAGCCGTTGTGTGTGTGTGTTTGTCTTTCAATAGGCTCTGCTTTAAATCACAGTGAGCCATTTATGTGTATGTGTGTGTTTGTGTGCTGATATAGGGTGTACTTTGATCACAACTGTTTTTGTGTGTGTGTGTGCTGGTATACGCTGTGCATTCAGTCCCACTGAGCCGAGTGTGTTTTTTGTTTGTGAGTGTGAGTCTGTATGCTGTTATATGCTGTGCATTGAGTCACAGTGAGCCATGCATGTGTGTGTGTGCTCTTATAGGCTGTGCTTTGTCACAATGAACGTTTTAGTGTGTATGTGTGCGTGTTGTGTGTTCTGGTATAAGCTGTGCTTTGAAACACAGTGAGCTGATTTGCGCCTGAGTGCTGGTAGAGGGTGTGAGTTGAGGCACAGTGAGCCATATGTGTTTGTGTTGGTACAGGCTGCACATTGAGTCTCAGTGTGTTGTCCCTGTGTGTGTATTGCCTGAATAGGTTGTGTATTGAGCCACAGTGAGCCATGTGTATACACGTGTTTGTGTAAAAGGCAGTGCTTTGAGCGCAAGTGAGCCATGGGTGTGTGTGTGTGAGTGCTGGAATATTCTGGGCGTTCAGTCGCTGTGAGCTATGTATGTGGGTGTATGATGGTATAAGCTGTGCATAGAGTCAGAGTTCGCTGTTTGTGTGTGTGTGCTGATATAATCTGTACACTAAATCACACTGAGGGATGTGAGTGTCTGTTTGCTGTATAGCCTGAGCATTGATTCACATCGTGGTATGTGTGTTGTGTGTTGGTATAGTCTGTGCAGTGAGTCACACGAAGCCATGTATGTGTGTGCTGGTATGTGCTGTGCAGTGAGTAACAACTAAGGGTGTGTGTGTGTGTGTTGTAAAACATAAGCATTGAGTCACTGTGTAGTGTGTGTTTGTGATGTATAGGCTGTGAATTCAGTCACTTTGAGCTGTGTGTATCTTTGTATGTGTGTTGCTACAGGCTGTGCATTCAATCACAGTGAGCCATGTGTGTGTGTGTGTGTGTGTGTGTGCAGGTATATGCTGTGCATTGTGTCCAAGGGAGAGGAAATGTTTGGGTGTGTGTGTGTGTGTCTGTAGGCTGATATAGGCTGTGCTTGAGTCACAGTGAGCCTTAAATATGTGTGTGTATGTGTGTGCTCTAATAAGCCGTGTGTTGAATCACAGTGAGCTTTTCTGTGTGTGTGTGTGTGTGTGTGTGTTCTGGTATAGGCTGTGCATTTAAATGCAGTGAACCGTTTGTCTGAGTACTGGTAGAGGGTGCGAGTTGAGGCACCGTGAGCCATATGTGGTTTTGTTGGTATAGGTTGCACATTGAGTCTCAGTGAGGCAGCTGTGTGTGTGTGTTTTTGTATCAGCTATGCATTGAGTCACAGTGAGCCATGTGCATGCGTGCGTGTGTGCTGTAATAGGCAGTGAATTGAGTCACAGTGAGCCATGGTTGTGTGTTTGTTTGTGCTGAAATAGACTGGACATTGAGTCACAGTGATATCTGTGTGTGTGTGACTGAGTGTGTGTGTGTGTGTGCCGGTATAGGCTGTTCATAGTGTTCCAGTGAGCTGTGTGGGTTATGTGCTGGTATAGGCAGTGCAGGGAGCCACACTATTGGAGTGTGAATGTGTGCTGTATAGATTGAGCATTTACTCAAAGTGAGGGGTGTGTGTGTGTGTGTGTGCATGTATAGGCTGTGCAGTAAGTCACAGTAAGCCGTGCCTGTGTGTGTGTTGTTATAGGCCATACATGGGTCACAGTGAGCTGTATATGTGTGTGTGTGTGCTGTTTTTGGCTGTGATTTGAGTCACAGGGAGCCAAGTGTGTGTGTGTGTGCTGGTATATACTATACAGTGAATCACATTGAGGTGTGTGTGTGTGTGTGTGTGTGTGTGTGTGTGCTGTATAGGCTGAGCATTGTGTCACTGTGAGTTGTGAGTTTGGGCTGCTATAGGCTGCAGAGTGAATGACAGTGAGCCACGTGTATTTCTGTGTGTGTGTGTGCTGGTATAGTCTGTGCAATGAGACACAGTGAGCTGTGTATATGTGTTAGAGTGTGTGTCTTTTATAGGCTGTGCATTGAGTCACAGTGAGCCGTGTGCATGTGTGTGTGTGTGCAGTATAGGCTGTATACTGAGTTACTTTGAGGTCTCTGTGTGTGTGCTCTATAGGTTGATCGTTGAGTCACAGCGAGGTGTGAGTTTGTGTTGCTATACCATGATCATTGAGTCACAATGAACCATGTGTGTATGTGTGTGTGTGTGTGTGTGCTGGTACACACTGTGTATTAAATCACAGTGAGAGTTTTGTGAGTGCTGGTATAGGTTGTGTAGTGAGTCACACTAAGCCGTGTCTGTGTGTGTTTGTGTGTATGCTGGTATATGCTGTGAACCGAGTCAAAGTGACCTCTATGTGTTTGCTGGTATATGCTGAGCTTTGACTCACAGTGAGGTGTGTGTCTGTGCGTGTGCTTATATAGGTTTCACAATGAGTCACAGAGAGGTGTGTATGTATGTGTGTGCTTGTATAGGTTTTGCCTTGAGTCACAGTGAGATGTGTGTATGTTTGTGTGTGTGCTGGTAAGGGTTGTGCATTGAGTCAGAGTGAGCAGTGTGTCTGCTGGTACAACCTGTGCACTAAATCTTAGTGATGTGTGTGTGTGTGTGTGTTTGTGTTACAGCCTGAGCATTGACTCACAGTGCGGTGTGTGTGTTTATGTGTGTGTTGGTATAGACCGTATTTTGAGTCACAGGAAGCCATGTATGAATGTGTGTGCTGGTATATGCTGTGCACTGAGTAACAATGAGGTGTGTGTGTGTCTGTGTGTGCTGTATACACTGAGCATTGAATCACTCTGAGGTGTATGTTTGCACTGGTGTGGGCTGTGCATTGAGGCACCGTGTGCCATTGTGTGTGCGTGTGTTTATCTTTCAATAGGCTCTGCTTTAAATCACGGTGAGCCATTTATGTGTGTGTGTGTTTGTGTGCTGATATACGGTGTGGTGTGATCCCAGCTGTTTTTGTGTGTGTGTGTGGTGGTATACGCTGTGCATTCTGTGCCACTGAGCTGAGAGTCCTTTTTGTTTGTGAGTGTGAGTCTGTATGCTGGTATAGGCTGTGCATTGAGTCACACTGAGCCATGCATGTGTGTGTGTGCTCTTATAGGCTGTGCTTTGTCACAGTGAACGTTTTAGTGTGTATGTGTGTGTGTCGTGTGTTCTGGTTTAAACTGTGCTTTGAAACACAGTGAGCTGATTTGGGTCAATGTCCTGGAGGATGTGAGTTGAGGCACAGTGAGCCATATGTGTTTGTGTCAGTACAGGCTGCACATGGAGCCTCAGTGTGTTGTCCCTGTGTGTGTATTGCCTGAATAGGCTGTGTGTTGAGCCACAGTGAGCCATGTGTATGCATATGTTTGTGTAATAGCCAGTGCCTTGGATGCCAGTGAGCCATGGGTGTGTGTGTGTGAGTGCTGGAATAGTCTGTGCGTTGAGTCGCAGTGAGCTGTGTATGTGGGTGAATGATGGTATAGGCTGTGCATAGAGTCACAGTTAGCTGATTGTGTCTGTGTGCTGGTATAATCTGTACACTAAATCACAGTGAGGGATGTAAGTGTCTGTTTGCTGTATAGCCTGAGCATTGACTCACAGGGTGGTGTGGGTGTGTGTGTGTTGGTAGAGACTCTGCAGTGAGTCACACGAAGCTCTGTATGTGTGTGCTTGTATATGCTGTGCAGTGAGTAAAAACTAGTTGTGGGTGGGTCTGTGTGTGTGGTAAAATGTAAGCATTGAGTCACTGTGTAGTGTGTGTTTGTGCTGGTATAGGCTGTGCATTCAGTCACTTTGAGCTGTGTGTGTCTTTGTGTGTGTGTTGCTACAGGCTGTGCATTCAATCACAGTGAGCCATGTGTGTTTGTGTGTGCTGTTATATGCTATGCATTGTGTCCAAGGGAGACGAATATATTTGTGTGTGTGTGTGTCTGTAGGCTGATATAGGCCTGCTTGTGTCACAGTCAGTCTTGAATGTGTGTGTGTATGTGTGTGCTCTAATAGGCCATGTGTTGAATAACGGTGAGCGTTTCTGTGTGTGTGTGTGTTTGTGTGTGTTCTGGTATAAGTTGTGCATTAAAATGCAGTGAACCGTTTGTCTGAGTACTGGTAGAGGGTGCGAGTTGAGGCACCTTGAGCCATATGTGTTTTTGTTGGTATAGGCTGCACATTGAGTCACAGTGTGGCGCCTGTGTGTGTGTGTTTCCTGAATCAGCTATGCATTGAGTCACAGTGAGCCATGTGTATGCGTGTGTGTGTTGTAATAGGCAGTGAATTGAGTCACAGTGAACCATGGTTGTGTGTGTGTTTGTGCTGCAATAGGCTGTGCATTGTGTCACAGTGATATCTGTGTGTGTGTGTCTGAGTGTGTGTGTGTGTGTGTGTGCTGGTATAGGCTGTTCATAGAGTTCCAGTGACCTGTGTGGGTTATGTGCTGGTATAGGCAGTGCAGTGAGCCACACTAGTGGTGTGTGAGTGTGTGCTGTATAGCTAAAGCATTGACTCAAAGTGAGGGGTGTGTGTGTTTGTGTGTGCATGTATAGGTGGTGTAGTAAGTCACAGTAAGCCGTGCCTGTGTGTGTGTTGTTATAGGCTGTACATGTGTCACAGTGAGCTGTATATGTGTGTGTGTGTCCTGTTTTCGACAGCGATTTGAGTCACAGGGAGCCAAGTGTGTGTGTGTGTGCTGGTATATACTATACAGTAAATCACATTGAGGTGTGTGTGTGTGTGTGTGTGTGTGCTGTATAGGGTGAGCATTGAGTCACTGTGAGGTGTGTGTTTGGGCTGCTATAGGCTGCACAGTGAATCACAGTGAGCCACGTGTGTTTCTGTGTGTGTGTGTGCTGGTATAGTCTGTGCAATGACACACAGTGAGCCGTGAATAAGTGTTAGTGTGTGTGTCCTGTTATAGGTTGTGTGTTGAGTCACAGTGAGCCGTGTGAGTGTGTGTGTGTGTGCAGTAAAGGTTGTGTACTTAGTTACATTGAGGTTTCTGTGTGTGTGCTCTATAGGAGGAGCATTGAGTCACAGCCAGATGTGTGTTTGTGCTACTATACCATGATCATTGAGTCACAAAGAGCCATGTGTGTATGTGTTTGTGTGTGTTGGTACACACTGTGTATTAAATCACAGTGAGAGTTTTGTGAGTGCTTATATAGGTTGTGTAGTGAGCCACGCTAAGCCATGGGTGTGTGTGTGTTTGTGTGTGTGTGTATGCTTGTATAGGCTGTGAACTGAGTCAACATTAGCTCTATATGTTGGCTGGTGTAGGCTGTGCATTGAGTCAGATTGAGATATGTGTCTGTGTTGTGTGTGCTGTTATAGGTTGTGCATTGAGTCACAGAGAGGTGTACGTGTGTCTGTGTGTAAGCTGTGCATTGATTCACAGAGAGCTGTGTGTGCGTGTATGTGTACGTGCTGGTATGGGCTGTGCATTGAGTCACAAAACACCATGTTTGTTTGTGTGGGTGCTGTTATAGGCTGGGCATTGTGTCACAGTGAGCTGTGTGTGTCCGTGTTAGTATAGGATGTGCATTGAGTCACAGTGAGCTGTGCAAATCTGTTTTCTGTGAGTGTGTTTTGGTGTGCTGGTATAGGCTGTGCATTTAGTTACATTGATACGTGTGTGTGAGGGTGTGTTTGCTGATATAGGCTGAGGATTGATTCAGTGTGAGGTGTTTGTGTGTGACTGTGCCAGTATACACTGTCCATTGAGTCACAGAGAGGCATATGAATATGAGTGTGTGTGTGTGTGCTGCTATAGGCTGTACATTGTGTCAGAGTGAGCAGTGCAAGTGTGTTTTAATGTGTGTGTGTTTTGTTGTGCTGCTATATGCTGTGTATTGAGTTACATTGATCTGTGTGTGTGAGTGTTTGTTTTCTGGCATAGGCTGAACATTGACTCAGAGTGAGGAGTACGTGAGTGTGTCAGTATACGCTGTGCATTGAGTCACAGGGAGCCATGTGAATATGTGTGTGAGTGTGCTGCTATAGGCTTTGTCTTGAGTCCCATTGAGTTGTGTATGTGTTTGTGTGCTGGTGTATGTTGTGCACTGAGTTACAATGAGCCATGTGCATGTTTGTGTGTGTACTGGTAAGGGTGGTGCATTGAGTCAGAGTGAGCAGTGTGTGTGCTGGTATAAGCTGTGCACTAAATCACACTGAGGGGTGTGTGTGTGTGTGTGTATTATAACCTGAGGATTGACTCACAGTGAGGTGTGTGTGTTTATGTGTGTGTTGTTATAGACTGTATTTTGAGTCACAGGAAGCCATGTATGTATGTGTGTGCTGCTATATGCTGTGCACTGAGGAACAATGAAGTGTTTGTGTGCCTGTGTGTGCTGTATACACTGAGCATTGAATCACTCTGAGGTGTATGTTTGCACTGGTATAGGCTGTGCAATGAGACACCATGAACCGTTGTGTGTGTGTTTGTTTGTCTTTCAATAGGCTCTGCTTTAAATCACAGTGAACCATTTATATGTTTGTGTGTGTGTTTGTGTGCTGTTATAGGGTGTGTTTTGATCACAGCTGTTTGTGTGTGTGTGTGTGTGTGTGTTCTGGTATAGGCTGTGCATTGAAATGCAGTTAATCGTTTGTCTGAGTAGTGGTAGAGGGTGCGAGTTGAGGCACCATGAGCCATATGTGTTTTTGTGGATATAGGCTGCACATTGAGTCACAGTGAGGCGCCTGTGTGTGTGTGTTTCCTGTATCAGCTGTGCATTGTGTCACAGTGAGCCATGTGTATGCTTGTGTGTGCTGTAATAGGCAGTGAATTGAGTCACAGTGAGCCATGGTTGTGTGTGTGTTTGTGCTGCCATAGGCTGTGAATTGAGTCACAGTGAGATCTGTGTGTGTGTGTATGAGTGTGTGTATGTGTGTGTGTGTGCCAGTATAGGCTGTTCATAGAGTTCCAGTGAGCTGTGTGGGTTATGTGGTTGTATAGGCAGTGCAGTGAGCCACACTAGTAGTGTGTGAATGTGAGCTGTATAGCTTGAGCTTTGACTCAAATTGAGGGGTGTGTGTGTGTGTGTGTGTGCATGTATAGGCGGTGCAGTAAGTCACAGTAAGCCGTGCCTGTGTGTTACAGGCTGTACATGGGTCACAGTGAGCAGTATATGTGTGTGTGCTGTTTTTGGCTGTGATTTGAATCACAGGGAGACAAGTGTGTGTGTGTGTGTGTGCTGGTATATACTACACAGTGAATCACATTGAGGTGTGTGTGTGTGTGTGTGTGTGTGTGTGTGCTGTATAGGCTGAGCATTGAGTCACTGTGAGGTGTGTGTTTGGGCTGCTATAGGCTGCTGAGTGAGTCACAGTGAGCGACGTGTGTTTCTGTGTGTGTGTGTGCTCGTATTGTCTGTGCAATGAGATAGAGTGACCCGTGTATATGTGTTAGTTTGTGTGTCCGGTTATAGACTGTGCATTGAGTCAATGTGAGCCATGTGCATGTGTGTGTGTGTGTGCAGTATAGGTTGTGTACTGAGTTACATTGAGGTCTGTGTGTGTGTGCTCTATAGGATGAGCATTGAGTCTCACCGAGGTGTGTGTTTGTGTTGCTATACCATGATCATTGAGTCACAATGAGCCGTGTGTGTATGTGTGTGTGTGTTTGTGCTGGTACACACTGTGCATTAAATCACAGTGAGAGTTTTGTGAGTGCTGGTATAGGTTGTGTAGTGAGTCACAATAAGCCGTGTGTGTGTGTGTGTGTGTGTGTGTGTATGCTGGTATAGGCTGTGAACCGAGTCAAAGTGAGCTCTATGTGTTTGCTGGTGTAGGCTGTGCATTGAGTCAGATTGAGATATGTGTCTGTGTTGTGTGTGCTGCTATAGGTTGTGCATTGAGTCACAGAGAGGTGTGTGTGTGTCTGTGTGTGTGCTGGTATAAGCTGTGCATTGATTCACAGAGAGCTGTGTGTGCGTGTATGTGTGCGTGCTGGTATGGGCTGTGCATTGAGTCACAACACGCCATGTTTGTTTGTGTGGGTGCTGTTATAGGCTGGGCATTGTGTCACAGTGAGCTGTGTGTGTCCGTGTCAGTATAGGATGTGCATTGAATCACTGTGAGCTGTGCAACCCTGTTTTCTGTGAGTGTGTTTTGGTGTGCTGGTATAGGCTGTGCATTTAGTTACATTGATCCGTGTGTTTGAGGGTGTGTTTGCTGATATAGGCTGAGCATTGATTCAGAGTTAGGTGTTTGTGTGCCAGTGTACAATGTCCACTGAGTCACAGAGGCTTATGAATATGAGTGTGTGTGTGTGCTGTTGTAGGCTGTACATAGTGTCAGAGTGAGCAGTGCAAGTGTGTTTTAGTGTGTGTGTGTTTTGTTGTGCTGCTATATGCTGTGTATTGAGCTACATTGATCTGTGTGTGTGAGTGTTTGTTTTCTGGCATAGGCTGAATATTGACTCAGAGTGAGGAGTACGTGAGTGTGTCAGTATACGCTGTGCAATGAGTCACGGGGAGCCATGTGAATATGTGTGTGTGTGTGATGCAATAGGCTGTGTCTTCAGTCCCATTGAGTTGTGTATGTATGTGTGTGCTGGTGTATGTTGTGCACTGAGTTACAATGAGCCATGTGTGTGTTTGTGTGTGTACTGGTAAACGATGTGCATTGAGTCACTATGAGTCGTGTCTGTATGTGAGTTTGCTGTTATAGGCAAGGCATTGAATCACAGTGAGCCGTGGGTGTGTATGTGTGTGCTGGTATATGCTGGGCACTGACTCACAGTGAGGTGTGTGTCTGTGCGGTGGTGTTATAGGTTTCACAATGAGTCACAGTGAGTGGTGTATGTGTGTGTGTGCTTGTATAGGTTTTGCCTTGAGTCACAGTGAGATGTGTGTATGTTTGTGTGTGTGCTGGTAAGAGTTGTGCATTGAGTCAGAGTGAGCAGTGTGTCTGCTGGTATAACCTGTGCACTAAATCTTAGTGATGTGTGTGTGTGTGTGTGTGTGTGTTTGTTTTACAGCCTGAGCATTGACTCACAGTGCGGTGTGTGTGTTTATGTGTGTGTTGGTATAGACCGTATTTTGAGTCACAGGAAGCCATGTATGAATGTGTGTGCTGGTATATGCTGTGCACTGAGTAACAATGAGGGGTGTGTGTGTCTGTGTGTGCTGTATACACTGAGCATTGAATCACTCTGAGGTGTATGTTTGCACTGGTGTGGGCTGTGCATTGAGGCACCGTGTGCCATTGTGTGTGCGTGTGTTTATCTTTCAATAGGCTCTGCTTTAAATCACGGTGAGCCATTTATGTGTGTGTGTGTTTGTGTGCTGATATACGGTGTGGTGTGATCACAGCTGTTTTTGTGTGTGTGTGTGGTGGTGTACGCTGTGCATTCTGTGCCACTGAGCTGAGAGTCTTTTTTGTTTGTGAGTGTGAGTCTGTATGCTGGTATAGGCTGTGCATTGAGTCACACTGAGCCATGCATGTGTGTGTGTGCTCTTATAGGCTGTGCTTTGTCACAGTGAACGTTTTAGTGTGTATGTGTGTGTGTCGTGTGTTCTGGTTTAAACTGTGCTTTGAAACACAGTGAGCTGATTTGGGCCAGTGTCCTGGTAGAGGGTGTGAGTTGAGGCACAGTGAGCCATATGTGTTTGTGTCGGTACAGGCTGCACATGGAGCCTCAGTGTGTTGTCCCTGTGTGTGTATTGCCTGAATAGGCTGTGTGTTGAGCCACAGTGAGCCATGTGTATGCATATGTTTGTGTAATAGGCAGTGCTTTGGATGCCAGTGAGCCATGGGTGTGTGTGTGTGAGTGCTGGAATAGTCTGTGCGTTGAGTCGCAGTGAGCTATGTATGTGGGTGAATGATGGTATAGGCTGTGCATAGAGTCACAGTTAGCTGATTGTGTCTGTGAGCTGGTATAATCTGTACACTAAATCACAGTGAGGGATGTGAGTGTCTGTTTGCTGTATAGCCTGAGCATTGACTCACAGGGTGGTGTGGGTGTGTGTGTGTTGGTAGAGACTCTGCAGTGAGTCACACGAAGCTCTGTATGTGTGTGCTTGTATATGCTGTGCAGTGAGTAAAAACTAGTTGTGGGTGGGTCTGTGTGTGTGGTAAAATGTAAACATTGAGTCACTGTGTTGTGTGTGTTTGTGCTGGTATAGGCTGTGCATTAGGTCACTTTGAGCTGTGTGTGTCTTTGTGTGTGTGTTGCTACAGGCTGTGCATTCAATCACAGTGAGCCATGTGTGTTTGTGTGTGCTGTTATATGCTATGCATTGTGTCCAAGGGAGACGAATATGTTTGGGTGTGTGTGTGTGTGTCTGTAGGCTGATATAGGCTGTGCTTGAGTCACAGTGAGCCTTAAATATGTGTGTGTATGTGTGTGCTCTAATAAGCCGTGTGTTGAATCACAGTGAGCTTTTCTGTGTGTGTGTGTGTGTGTGTGTGTGTGTGTTCTGGTATAGGATGTGCATTTAAATGCAGTGAACCGTTTGTCTGAGTACTGGTAGAGGGTGCGAGTTGAGGCACCGTGAGCCATATGTGGTTTTGTTGGTATAGGCTGCACATTGAGTCTCAGTGAGGCAGCTGTGTGTGTGTGTGTTTGTATCAGCTATGCATTGAGTCACAGTGAGCCATGTGTATGCGTGTGTGTGTGCTGTAATAGGCAGTGAATTGAGTCACAGTGAGCCATGGTTGTGTGTTTGTTTGTGCTGAAATAGACTGTGCATTGAGTCACAGTGATATCTGTGTGTGTGTGACTGAGTGTGTGTGTGTGTGTGCCGGTATAGGCTGTTCATAGTGTTCCAGTGAGCTGTGTGGGTTATGTGCTGGTATAGGCAGTGCAGGGAGCCACACTATTGGAGTGTGAATGTGTGCTGTATAGATTGAGCATTTACTCAAAGTGAGGGGTGTGTGTGTGTGTGTGTGCAAGTATAGGCTGTGCAGTAAGTCACAGTAAGCCGTGCCTGTGTGTGTGTTGTTATAGGCCGTACATGGGTCACAGTGAGCAGTATATGTGTGTGTGTGTGCTGTTTTTGGCTGTGATTTGAGTCACAGGGAGCCAAGTGTGTGTGTGTGTGCTGGTATATACTATACAGTGAATCACATTGAGGTGTGTGTGTGTGTGTGTGTGTGTGTGTGCTGTATAGGCTGAGCATTGTGTCACTGTGAGTTGTGAGTTTGGGCTGCTATAGGCTGCAGAGTGAGTGACAGTGAGCCACGTGTATTTCTGTGTGTGTGTGTGCTGGTATAGTCTGTGCAATGAGACACAGTGAGCCGTGTATATGTGTTTGAGTGTGTGTCTTTTATAGGCTGTGCATTGAGTCACAGTGAGCCGTGTGCGTGTGTGTGTGTGTGCAGTATAGGCTGTATACTGAGTTACTTTGAGGTCTCTGTGTGTGTGCTCTATAGGTTGATTGTTGAGTCACAGCGAGGTGTGAGTTTGTGTTGCTATACCATGATCATTGAGTCACAATGAACCATGTGTGTATGTGTGTGTGTGTGTGTGTGTGTGTGCTGGTACACACTGTGTATTAAATCACAGTGAGAGTTTTGTGAGTGCTGGTATAGGTTGTGTAGTGAGTCACACTAAGCCGTGTGTGTGTGTGTGTTTTTGTGTATGCTGGTATAGGCTGTGAACCGAGTCAAAGTGAGCTCTATGTGTTTGCTGGTATATGCTGAGCTTTGACTCACAGTGAGGTGTGTGTCTGTGCGTGTGCTTATATAGGTTTCACAATGAGTCACAGAGAGGTGTGTATGTGTGTGTGTGCTTGTATAGGTTTTGCCTTGAGTCACAGTGAGATGTGTGTATGTTTGTGTGTGTGCTGGTAAGGGTTGTGCATTGAGTCAGAGTGAGCAGTGTGTCTGCTGGTATAACCTGTGCACTAAATCTTAGTGATGTGTGTGTGTGTGTGTGTGTTTGTTTTACAGCCTGAGCATTGACTCACAGTGCGGTGTGTGTGTGTTTATGTGTGTGTTGGTATAGACCGTATTTTGAGTCACAGGAAGCCATGTATGAATGTGTGTGCTGGTATATGCTGTGCACTGAGTAACAATGAGGGGTGTGTGTGTCTGTGTGTGCTGTATACACTGAGCATTGAATCACTCTGAGGTGTATGTTTGCACTGGTGTGGGCTGTGCATTGAGGCACCGTGTGCCATTGTGTGTGCGTGTGTTTATCTTTCAATAGGCTCTGCTTTAAATCACGGTGAGCCATTTATGTGTGTGTGTGTTTGTGTGCTGATATACGGTGTGGTGTGATCACAGCTGTTTTTGTGTGTGTGTGTGGTGGTATACACTGTGCATTCTGTGCCACTGAGCTGAGAGTCTTTTTTGTTTGTGAGTGTGAGTCTGTATGCTGGTATAGGCTGTGCATTGAGTCACACTGAGCCATGCATGTGTGTGTGTGCTCTTATAGGCTGTGCTTTGTCACAGTGAACGTTTTAGTGTGTATGTGTGTGTGTCGTGTGTTCTGGTTTAAACTGTGCTTTGAAACACAGTGAGCTGATTTGGACCAGTGTCCTGGTAGAGGGTGTGAGTTGAGGCACAGTGAGCCATATGTGTTTGTGTCGGTACAGGCTGCACATGGAGCCTCAGTGTGTTGTCCCTGTGTGTGTATTGCCTGAATAGGCTGTGTGTTGAGCCACAGTGAGCCATGTGTATGCATATGTTTGTGTAATAGGCAGTGCTTTGGATGCCAGTGAACCATGGGTGTGTGTGTGTGAGTGCTGGAATAGTCTGTGCGTTGAGTCGCAGCGAGCTATGTATGTGGGTGAATGATGGTATAGGCTGTGCATAGAGTCACAGTTAGCTGATTGTGTCTGTGTGCTGGTATAATCTGTACACTAAATCACAGTGAAGGATGTGAGTGTCTGTTTGCTGTATAGCCTGAGCTTTGACTCACAGGGTGGTGTGGATGTGTGTGTGTTGGTAGAGACTCTGCAGTGAGTCACACGAAGCTCTGTATGTGTGTGCTTGTATATGCTGTGCAGTGAGTAAAAACTAGTTGTGGGTGGGTCTGTGTGTGTGGTAAAATGTAAGCATTGAGTCACTGTGTTGTGTGTGTTTGTGCTGGTATAGGCTGTGCATTAGGTCACTTTGAGCTGTGTGTGTCTTTGTGTGTGTGTTGCTACAGGCTGTGCATTCAATCACAGTGAGCCATGTGTGTTTGTGTGTGCTGTTATATGCTATGCATTGTGTCCAAGGGAGACGAATATATTTGTGTGTGTGTGTGTGTGTCTGTAGGCTGATATAGGCCTGCTTGTGTCACAGTCAGTCTTGAATGTGTGTGTATATGTGTGTGCTCTAATAGGCCATGTGTTGAATAACGGTGAGCGTTTCTGTGTGTGTGTGTGTTTGTGTGTGTTCTGGTATAAGCTGTGCATTAAAATGCAGTGAACCGTTTGTCCGAGTACTGGTAGAGGGTGCGAGTTGAGGCACCTTGAGCCATATGTGTTTTTGTTGGTATAGGCTGCACATTGAGTCACAGTGTGGCACCTGTGTGTGTGTGTTTCCTGAATCAGCTATGCATTGAGTCACAGTGAGCCATGTGTATGCGTGTGTGTGCTGTAATAGGCAGTGAATTGAGTCACAGTGAACCATGCTTGTGTGTGTGTGCTCTTATAGGCTGTGCTTTGTCACAGTGAACGTTTTAGTGTGTATGTGTGTGTGTCGTGTGTTCTGGTTTAAACTGTGCTTTGAAACACAGTGAGCTGATTTGGACCAGTGTCCTGGTAGAGGGTGTGAGTTGAGGCACAGTGAGCCATATGTGTTTGTGTCGGTACAGGCTGCACATGGAGCCTCAGTGTGTTGTCCCTGTGTGTGTATTGCCTGAATAGGCTGTGTGTTGAGCCACAGTGAGCCATGTGTATGCATATGTTTGTGTAATAGGCAGTGCTTTGGATGCCAGTGAACCATGGGTGTGTGTGTGTGAGTGCTGGAATAGTCTGTGCGTTGAGTCGCAGCGAGCTATGTATGTGGGTGAATGATGGTATAGGCTGTGCATAGAGTCACAGTTAGCTGATTGTGTCTGTGTGCTGGTATAATCTGTACACTAAATCACAGTGAAGGATGTGAGTGTCTGTTTGCTGTATAGCCTGAGCTTTGACTCACAGGGTGGTGTGGATGTGTGTGTGTTGGTAGAGACTCTGCAGTGAGTCACACGAAGCTCTGTATGTGTGTGCTTGTATATGCTGTGCAGTGAGTAAAAACTAGTTGTGGGTGGGTCTGTGTGTGTGGTAAAATGTAAACATTGAGTCACTGTGTTGTGTGTGTTTGTGCTGGTATAGGCTGTGCATTAGGTCACTTTGAGCTGTGTGTGTCTTTGTGTGTGTGTTGCTACAGGCTGTGCATTCAATCACAGTGAGCCATGTGTGTTTGTGTGTGCTGTTATATGCTATGCATTGTGTCCAAGGGAGACGAATATATTTGTGTGTGTGTGTGTGTGTCTGTAGGCTGATATAGGCCTGCTTGTGTCACAGTCAGTCTTGAATGTGTGTGTATATGTGTGTGCTCTAATAGGCCATGTGTTGAATAACGGTGAGCGTTTCTGTGTGTGTGTGTGTTTGTGTGTGTTCTGGTATAAGCTGTGCATTAAAATGCAGTGAACCGTTTGTCCGAGTACTGGTAGAGGGTGCGAGTTGAGGCACCTTGAGCCATATGTGTTTTTGTTGGTATAGGCTGCACATTGAGTCACAGTGTGGCACCTGTGTGTGTGTGTTTCCTGAATCAGCTATGCATTGAGTCACAGTGAGCCATGTGTATGCGTGTGTGTGCTGTAATAGGCAGTGAATTGAGTCACAGTGAACCATGCTTGTGTGTGTGTTTGTGCTGCAATAGGCTGTGCATTGTGTCACAGTGAAATCTGTGTGTGTGTGTCTGAGTGTGTGTGTGTGTGTGTGTGTGCTGGTATAGGCTGTTCATAGAGTTCCAGTGACCTGTGTGGGTTATGTGCTGGTATAGGCAGTGCAGTGAGCCACACTAGTGGTGTGTGAGTGTGTGCTGTATAGCTAAAGCATTGACTCAAAGTGAGGGGTGTGTGTGTTTGTGTGTGCATGTATAGGTGGTGTAGTAAGTCACAGTAAGCCATGCCTGTGTGTGTCTTGTTATAGGCTGTACATGTGTCACAGTGAGCTGTATATGTGTGTGTGTGTCCTGTTTTCGTCAACGATTTGAGTCACAGGGAGCCAAGTGTGTGTGTGTGTGTGCTGGTATATACTATACAGTAAATCACATTGAGGTGTGTGTGTGTGTGTGTCTGTGTGTGTGCAGTAAAGGTTGTGTACTTAGTTACATTGAGGTTTCTGTGTGTGTGCTCTATAGGAGGAGCATTGAGTCACAGCCAGATGTGTGTTTGTGCTACTATACCATGATCATTGAGTCACAAAGAGCCATGTGTGTATGTGTGTGTGTGTGTGTGCTGGTACACACTGTGTATTAAATCACAGTGAGAGTTTTGTGAGTGCTGGTATAGTTTGTGTAGTGAGTCACACTAAGCCGTGTGTGTGTGTGTGTGTTTGTGTGTATGCTGGTATAGGCTGTGAACCGAGTCAAAGTGAGCTCTATGTGTTTGCTGGTATATGCTGAGTTTTGACTCACAATGAGGTGTGTGTCTGTGCGTGTGCTTATATAGGTTTCGCAATGAGTCACAGAGAGGTGTGTATGTGTGTGTGTGCTTGTATAGGTTTTGCCTTGAGTCACAGTGAGATGTGTGTATGTTTGTGTGTGTGCTGGTAAGGGTTGTGCATTGAGTCAGAGTGAGCAGTGTGTCTGCTGGTATAACCTGTGCACTAAATCTTAGTGATGTGTGTGTGTGTGTGTGTGTTTGTTTTACAGCCTGAGCATTGACTCACAGTGCGGTGTGTGTGTGTTTATGTGTGTGTTGGTATAGACCGTATTTTGAGTCACAGGAAGCCATGTATGAATGTGTGTGCTGGTATATGCTGTGCACTGAGTAACAATGAGGGGTGTGTGTGTCTGTGTGTGCTGTATACACTGAGCATTGAATCACTCTGAGGTGTATGTTTGCACTGGTGTGGGCTGTGCATTGAGGCACCGTGTGCCATTGTGTGTGCGTGTGTTTATCTTTCAATAGGCTCTGCTTTAAATCACGGTGAGCCATTTATGTGTGTGTGTGTTTGTGTGCTGATATACGGTGTGGTGTGATCACAGCTGTTTTTGTGTGTGTGTGTGGTGGTATACGCTGTGCATTCTGTGCCACTGAGCTGAGAGTCTTTTTTGTTTGTGAGTGTGAGTCTGTATGCTGGTATAGGCTGTGCATTGAGTCACACTGAGCCATGCATGTGTGTGTGTGCTCTTATAGGCTGTGCTTTGTCACAGTGAACGTTTTAGTGTGTATGTGTGTGTGTCGTGTGTTCTGGTTTAAACTGTGCTTTGAAACACAGTGAGCTGATTTGGGCCAGTGTCCTGGTAGAGGGTGTGAGTTGAGGCACAGTGAGCCATATGTGTTTGTGTCGGTACAGGCTGCACATGGAGCCTCAGTGTGTTGTCCCTGTGTGTGTATTGCCTGAATAGGCTGTGTGTTGAGCCACAGTGAGCCATGTGTATGCATATGTTTGTGTAATAGGCAGTGCTTTGGATGCCAGTGAACCATGGGTGTGTGTGTGTGAGTGCTGGAATAGTCTGTGCGTTGAGTCGCAGTGAGCTATGTATGTGGGTGAATGATGGTATAGGCTGTGCATAGAGTCACAGTTAGCTGATTGTGTCTGTGTGCTGGTATAATCTGTACACTAAATCACAGTGAAGGATGTGAGTGTCTGTTTGCTGTATAGCCTGAGCTTTGACTCACAGGGTGGTGTGGGTGTGTGTGTGTTGGTAGAGACTCTGCAGTGAGTCACACGAAGCTCTGTATGTGTGTGCTTGTATATGCTGTGCAGTGAGTAAAAACTAGTTGTGGTTGGGTCTGTGTGTGTGGTAAAATGTAAGCATTGAGTCACTGTGTTGTGTGTGTTTGTGCTGGTATAGGCTGTGCATTCAGTCACTTTGAGCTGTGTGTCTTTGTGTGTGTGTTGCTACAGGCTGTGCATTCAATCACAGTGAGCCATGTGTGTTTGTGTGTGCTGTTATATGCTATGCATTGTGTCCAAGGGAGACGAATATATTTGTGTGTGTGTGTGTGTGTGTCTGTAGGCTGATATAGGCCTGCTTGTGTCACAGTCAGTCTTGAATGTGTGTGTGTATGTGTGTGCTCTAATAGGCCATGTGTTGAATAACGGTGAGCGTTTCTGTGTGTGTGTGTGTGTGTGTGTGTGTTCTGGTATAAGCTGTGCATTAAAATGCAGTGAACCGTTTGTCTGAGTACTGGTAGAGGGTGCGAGTTGAGGCACCTTGAGCCATATGTGTTTTTGTTGGTATAGGCTGCACATTGAGTCACAGTGTGGCGTCTGTGTGTGTGTGTTTCCTGAATCAGCTATGCATTGAGTCACAGTGAGCCATGTGTATGCGTGTGTGTGCTGTAATAGGCAGTGAATTGAGTCACAGTGAACCATGGTTGTGTGTGTGTTTGTGCTGCAATAGGCTGTGCATTGTGTCACAGTGAGATCTGTGTGTGTGTGTCTGAGTGTGTGTGTGTGTGTGTGTGTGCTGGTATAGGCTGTTCATAGAGTTCCAGTGACCTGTGTGGGTTATGTGCTGGTATAGGCAGTGCAGTGAGCCACACTAGTGGTGTGTGAGTGTGTGCTGTATAGCTAAAGCATTGACTCAAAGTGAGGGGTGTGTGTGTTTGTGTGTGCATGTCTAGGTGGTGTAGTAAGTCACAGTAAGCCGTGCCTGTGTGTGTGTTGTTATAGGCTGTACCTGTGTCACAGTGAGCTGTATATGTGTGTGTGTGTCCTGTTTTCGACAGCGATTTGAGTCACAGGGAGCCAAGTGTGTGTGTGTGTGCTGGTATATACTATACAGTAAATCACATTGAGGTGTGTGTGTGTGTGTGCTGTATAGGGTGAGCATTGAGTCACTGTGAGGTGTGTGTTTGGGCTGCTATAGGTGCACAGTGAATCACAGTGAGCCACGTGTGTTTCTGTGTGTGTGTGTGCTGGTATAGTCTGTGCAATGACACACAGTGAGCCGTGAATAAGTGTTAGTGTGTGTGTCCTGTTATAGGTTGTGTGTTGAGTCACAGTGAGCCGTGTGAGTGTGTGTGTGTGTGCAGTAAAGGTTGTGTACTTAGTTACATTGAGGTTTCTGTGTGTGTGCTCTACAGGAGGAGCATTGAGTCACAGCCAGATGTGTGTTTGTGCTACTATACCATGATCATTGAGTCACAAAGAGCCATGTGTGTATGTGTGTGTGTTTGTGTGTGTTGGTACACACTGTGCATTAAATCACAGTGAGAGTTTTGTGAGTGCTTATATAGGTTGTGTAGTGAGCCACGCTAAGCCATGGGTGTGTGTGTGTTTGTGTGTGTGTGTATGCTTGTATAGGCTGTGAACCGAGTCAAAGTTAGCTCTATATGTTGGCTGGTGTAGGCTGTGCATTGAGTCAGATTGAGATATGTGTCTGTGTTGTGTGTGCCGCTATAGGTTGTGCATTGAGTCACAGAGAGGTGTACGTGTGTCTGTGTGTAAGCTGTGCATTGATTCACAGAGAGCTGTGTGTGTGTGTATGTGTACGTGCTGGTATGGGCTGTGCATTGAGTCACAAAACACCATGTTTGTTTGTGTGGGTGTTGTTATAGGCTGGGCATTGTGTCACAGTGAGCTGTGTGTGTCCGTGTTAGTATAGGATGTGCATTGAGTCACAGTGAGCTGTGCAAATCTGTTTTCTGTGAGTGTGTTTTGGTGTGCTGGTATAGGCTGTGCATTTAGTTACATTGATACGTGTGTGTGAGGGTGTGTTTGCTGATATAGGCTGAGGATTGATTCAGTGTGAGGTGTTTGTGTGTGACTGTGCCAGTATACACTGTCCATTGAGTCACAGAGAGGCATATGAATATGAGTGTGTGTGTGTGTGCTGCTATAGGCTGTACATTGTGTCAGAGTGAGCAGTGCAAGTGTGTTTTAATGTGTGTGTGTTTTGTTGTGCTGCTATATGTTGTGTATTGAGTTACATTGATCTGTGTGTGTGAGTGTTTGTTTTCTGGCATAGGCTGAACATTGACTCAGAGTGAGGAGTACGTGAGTGTGTCAGTATACGTTGTGCATTGAGTCACAGGGAGCCATGTGAATATGTGTGTGAGTGTGCTGCTATAGGCTTTGTCTTGAGTCCCATTGAGTTGTGTATGTGTTTGTGTGCTGGTGTATGTTGTGCACTGAGTTACAATGAGCCATGTGCATGTTTGTGTGTGTACTGGTAAGGGTGGTGCATTGAGTCAGAGTGAGCAGTGTGTGTGCTGGTATAAGCTGTGCACTAAATCACACTGAGGGGTGTGTGTGTGTGTGTGTATTATAACCTGAGGATTGACTCACAGTGAGGTGTGTGTGTTTATGTGTGTGTTGTTATAGACTGTATTTTGAGTCACAGGAAGCCATGTATGTATGTGTGTGCTGCTATATGCTGTGCACTGAGGAACAATGAAGTGTTTGTGTGCCTGTGTGTGCTGTATACACTGAGCATTGAATCACTCTGAGGTGTATGTTTGCACTGGTATAGGCTGTGCAATGAGACACCATGAACCGTTGTGTGTGTGTTTGTTTGTCTTTCAATAGGCTCTGCTTTAAATCACAGTGAACCATTTATATGTTTGTGTGTGTGTTTGTGTGCTGTTATAGGGTGTGTTTTGATCACAGCTGTTTGTGTGTGTGTGTGTGTGTGTGTGTGCAGGTATATCGTGTGCATTCAGTCCCACTGAGCCGAGTGTGTTTTTTGTCTGTGAGTGTGCGTCTGTATGCGGGTATTGGCTGTGCATGGAGTCACACTGAGTCCTGCATGTGTGTGTGTGCTCTTATAGGCTGTGCTTTGTCACAGTGTACGTTTTAGTGTGTATGTGTCATGTGTTCTGGTATAAGCTGTGCTTTGAAACACAGTGAGCTGATTTGCCCCTCAGTGCTGGTCGAGGGTGTGAGTTGCGGCACAGTGAGCCATATGTGTTTGTGTTGGTACAAGCTGCACATTGAGTCTCAGTGAGCTGTCCCTGTGTTCATGTTGCCTGAATAGTGTGTGTATTGAACCACAGTGAGCCATGTGTATGCATGTGTTTGTGTAATAGGGTGTGCATTGAATGCCAGTGAGCCATGGGTGTGTGTGTGTGAGTGCTGGAATCGTCTTTGCGTTGAGTAGCAGTGAGCTATGTATGTGGGTGTGTGTTGGTATAGGCTGTGCATAGAGTCACAGTTAGCTGTTTGTTTGTGTGTGCTGGTATAATCTGTACACTAAATCCCAGTGAGGGATGTGAGTGTCTGTTTGCTCTATAGGCTGAGCATTGACTCACAGGGTGGTATGTGCGTGTGTGTTGGTTGAGACTGTGCAGTGATTCACAGGAAGCCGTGTGTGTGTGTGCTGTTATATGCTGTGCAGTGAGTAACAAGTAGGTGTGGGTGGGTCTGTGTGTGTTGTAAAAGTTGAGCATTGAGTCACTGTGTAGTGTGTGTTTGTGCTGGTATAGGCTGTGCATTGAGTCAATTTGACCTGTGTGTGTCTTTGTGTGTGTGTTGCTACAGGCTGTGCATTCAATCACAGGGAGACATATGTGTGTGTGTGTGCTGGTATATGCTATGCATTGTGTCCAAGGGAGACGAATATGTGTGTGTGTGTGTGTGTGTGTCTGTTGGCTGATATAGGCTGTGCTTGAGTCACAGTGAGCCTTGAATGTGTGTGTGTACTCTAAAAGGCTGTGTGTTGAATCACAGTGAGCGTTTCCCTGTGTGTGTGTGTGTGTGTGTGTGTTCCGGTATAGGCTGTGCATTGAAATGCAGTTAACTGTTTGTCTGAGTAGTGGTAGAGGGTGCGAGTTGAGGCACCATGAACCATATGTGTTTTTGTGGATATAGGCTGCACACTGAGTCACAGTGAGGCGCCTGTGTGTGTGTGTTTCCTGTATCAGCTGTGCATTGTGTCACAGTGAGCCATGTGTATGCTTGTGTGTGCTGTAATAGGCAGTGAATTGAGTCACAGTGAGCCATGGTTGTGTGTGTGTTTGTGCTGCCATAGGCTGTGAATTGAGTCACAGTGAGATCTGTGTGTGTGTGTATGAGTGTGTGTGTGTGTGTGTGCCAGTATAGGCTGTTCATAGAGTTCCAGTGAGCTGTGTGTTATGTGGTTGTATAGGCAGTGCAGTGAGCCACAGTAGTAGTGTGTGAATGTGAGCTGTATAGCTTGAGCTTTGACTCAAATTGAGGTGTGCGTGTGTGTGTGTGTGTGTGCATGTATAGGCGGTGCAGTAAGTCACAGTAAGCCGTGCCTGTGTGTGTGTTGTTACAGGCTGTACATGGGTCACTGTGAGCAGTATATGTGTGTGTGCTGTTTTTGGCTGTGATTTGAATCACAGGGAGACAAGTGTATGTGTGTGTGTGTGCTGGTATATACTACACAGTGAATCACATTGAGGTGTGTGTGTGTGTGTGTGTGTGTGCTGTATAGGCTGAGCATTGAGTCACTGTGAGGTGTGTGTTTGGGCTGCTATAGGCTGCACAGTGAGTCACAGTGAGCCACGTGTGTTTCTGTGTGTGTGTGCTCGTATTGTCTGTGCAATGAGATAGAGTGACCCGTGTATATGTGTTAGTTTGTGTGTCCGGTTATAGACTGTGCATTGAGTCACTGTGAGCCATGTGCATGTGTGTGTGTGTGTGCAGTATAGGTTGTGTACTGAGTTACATTGAGGTCTGTGTGTGTGTGCTCTATTGGATGAGCATTGAGTCTCACCGAGGTGTGTGTTTGTGTTACTATACCATGATCATTGAGTCACAATGAGCCGTGTGTGTATGTGTGTGTGTGTTTGTGCTGGTACACACTGTGCATTAAATCACAGTGAGAGTTTTGTGAGTGCTGGTATAGGTTGTGTAGTGAGTCACAATAAGCCATGTGTGTGTGTGTGTGTGTGTGTGTATGCTGGTATAGGCTGTGAACCGAGTCAAAGTGAGCTCTATGTGTTTGCTGGTGTAGGCTGTGCATTGAGTCAGATTGAGATATGTGTCTGTGTTGTGTGTGCTGCTATAGGTTGTGTATTGAGTCACAGAGAGGTGTGTGTGTGTCTGTGTGTGTGCTGGTATAAGCTGTGCATTGATTCACAGAGAGCTGTGTGTGCGTGTATGTGTGCGTGCTGGTATGGGCTGTGCATTGAGTCACAACACGCCATGTTTGTTTGTGTGGGTGCTGTTATAGGCTGGGCATTGTGTCACAGTGAGTTGTGTGTGTCCGTGTCAGTATAGGATGTGCATTGAATCACTGTGAGCTGTGCAACCCTGTTTTTTGTGTGTGTGTTTTGGTGAGCTGGTATAGGCTGTGCATTTAGTTACATTGATCCGTGTGTTTGAGGGTGTGTTTGCTGATATAGGCTGAGCATTGATTCAGAGTTAGGTGTTTGTGTGCCAGTGTACAATGTCCACTGAGTCACAGAGAGGCTTATGAATATGAGTGTGTGTGTGTGTGTGTGCTGCTATAGGCTGTACATTGTGTCAGAGTGAGCAGTGCAAGTGTGTTTTAGTGTGTGTGTGTTTTGTTGTGCTGCTATATGCTGTGTATTGAGCTACATTGATCTGTGTGTGTGAGTGTTTGTTTTCTGGCATAGGCTGAACATTGACTCAGAGTGAGGAGTACGTGAGTGTGCCAATATACGCTGTGCAATGAGTCACGGGGAGCCATGTGAATATGTGTGTGAGTGTGCTGCTATAGGCTGTGTCTTGAGTCCCATTGAGTTGTGTATGCATGTGTGTGCTGGTGTAGGTTGTGCACTGAGTTACAATGACCCATGTGTGTGTTTTTGTGTGTACTGGTAAACGATGTGCATTGAGTCACAATGAGACGTGTCTGTATGTGAGTTTGCTGCTATAGGCAAGGCTTTGAATCACAGTGAGCCGTGGGTGTGTATGTGTGTTCTGGTACATGCTGAGCATTGAGTCACAGTGAGGTGTGTGTCTGTGCGTGTGCTGGTATAGGTTTCACAATGCGTCACAGTGAGTGGTGTGTGTGTGTGTGTGCTTGTATAGGTTTTGCCTAGAGTCACAGTGAGATGTGTGTATGTTTGTGTGTGTGCCTGTCAGGGTTGTGCATTGAGTCAGAGTGAGCAGTGTGTCTGCTGGTATAAGCTGTGCACTAAATCACACTTAGGGCTGCGTGTGTGTGTGTGTTATATAGCCTGAGAATTGACTCACAGTGTGGTGTGTGTGTTTATGTGTGTTTTGGTATAGACTGTATTTTGAGTCACAGGAAGCCATGTACGTATGTGTGTGCTGGTATATGCTGTGCACTGAGTAACAATGAATTGTGTGTGTGTCTGTGTGTGCTGTACACACTGAGCATTGAATCACTCTGAGGTGTATGTTTGCACTGGTATAGGCTGTGCATTAAGGCACCATGAGCCGTTGTGTGTGTGTGTTTGTCTTTCAATAGGCTCTGCTTTAAATCACAGTGAGCCATTTATGTGTATGTGTGTGTTTGTGTGCTGATATAGGGTGTACTTTGATCACAACTGTTTTTGTGTGTGTGTGTGCTGGTATACGCTGTGCATTCAGTCCCACTGAGCCGAGTGTGTTTTTTGTTTGTGAGTGTGAGTCTGTATGCTGTTATATGCTGTGCATTGAGTCACAGTGAGCCATGCATGTGTGTGTGTGCTCTTATAGGCTGTGCTTTGTCACAATGAACGTTTTAGTGTGTATGTGTGCGTGTTGTGTGTTCTGGTATAAGCTGTGCTTTGAAACACAGTGAGCTGATTTGCGCCTGAGTGCTGGTAGAGGGTGTGAGTTGAGGCACAGTGAGCCATATGTGTTTGTGTTGGTACAGGCTGCACATTGAGTCTCAGTGTGTTGTCCCTGTGTGTGTATTGCCTGAATAGGTTGTGTATTGAGCCACAGTGAGCCATGTGTATACACGTGTTTGTGTAAAAGGCAGTGCTTTGAGCGCAAGTGAGCCATGGGTGTGTGTGTGTGAGTGCTGGAATATTCTGGGCGTTCAGTCGCTGTGAGCTATGTATGTGGGTGTATGATGGTATAAGCTGTGCATAGAGTCAGAGTTCGCTGTTTGTGTGTGTGTGCTGATATAATCTGTACACTAAATCACACTGAGGGATGTGAGTGTCTGTTTGCTGTATAGCCTGAGCATTGATTCACATCGTGGTATGTGTGTTGTGTGTTGGTATAGTCTGTGCAGTGAGTCACACGAAGCCATGTATGTGTGTGCTGGTATGTGCTGTGCAGTGAGTAACAACTAAGGGTGTGTGTGTGTGTGTTGTAAAACATAAGCATTGAGTCACTGTGTAGTGTGTGTTTGTGATGTATAGGCTGTGAATTCAGTCACTTTGAGCTGTGTGTATCTTTGTATGTGTGTTGCTACAGGCTGTGCATTCAATCACAGTGAGCCATGTGTGTGTGTGTGTGTGTGTGTGTGTGCAGGTATATGCTGTGCATTGTGTCCAAGGGAGAGGAATATGTTTGGGTGTGTGTGTGTGTGTCTGTAGGCTGATATAGGCTGTGCTTGAGTCACAGTGAGCCTTAAATATGTGTGTGTATGTGTGTGCTCTAATAAGCCGTGTGTTGAATCACAGTGAGCTTTTCTGTGTGTGTGTGTGTGTGTGTGTGTGTTCTGGTATAGGCTGTGCATTTAAATGCAGTGAACCGTTTGTCTGAGTACTGGTAGAGGGTGCGAGTTGAGGCACCGTGAGCCATATGTGGTTTTGTTGGTATAGGTTGCACATTGAGTCTCAGTGAGGCAGCTGTGTGTGTGTGTTTTTGTATCAGCTATGCATTGAGTCACAGTGAGCCATGTGCATGCGTGCGTGTGTGCTGTAATAGGCAGTGAATTGAGTCACAGTGAGCCATGGTTGTGTGTTTGTTTGTGCTGAAATAGACTGGACATTGAGTCACAGTGATATCTGTGTGTGTGTGACTGAGTGTGTGTGTGTGTGTGCCGGTATAGGCTGTTCATAGTGTTCCAGTGAGCTGTGTGGGTTATGTGCTGGTATAGGCAGTGCAGGGAGCCACACTATTGGAGTGTGAATGTGTGCTGTATAGATTGAGCATTTACTCAAAGTGAGGGGTGTGTGTGTGTGTGTGTGCATGTATAGGCTGTGCAGTAAGTCACAGTAAGCCGTGCCTGTGTGTGTGTTGTTATAGGCCATACATGGGTCACAGTGAGCTGTATATGTGTGTGTGTGTGCTGTTTTTGGCTGTGATTTGAGTCACAGGGAGCCAAGTGTGTGTGTGTGTGCTGGTATATACTATACAGTGAATCACATTGAGGTGTGTGTGTGTGTGTGTGTGTGTGTGTGTGTGCTGTATAGGCTGAGCATTGTGTCACTGTGAGTTGTGAGTTTGGGCTGCTATAGGCTGCAGAGTGAATGACAGTGAGCCACGTGTATTTCTGTGTGTGTGTGTGCTGGTATAGTCTGTGCAATGAGACACAGTGAGCTGTGTATATGTGTTAGAGTGTGTGTCTTTTATAGGCTGTGCATTGAGTCACAGTGAGCCGTGTGCATGTGTGTGTGTGTGCAGTATAGGCTGTATACTGAGTTACTTTGAGGTCTCTGTGTGTGTGCTCTATAGGTTGATCGTTGAGTCACAGCGAGGTGTGAGTTTGTGTTGCTATACCATGATCATTGAGTCACAATGAACCATGTGTGTATGTGTGTGTGTGTGTGTGTGCTGGTACACACTGTGTATTAAATCACAGTGAGAGTTTTGTGAGTGCTGGTATAGGTTGTGTAGTGAGTCACACTAAGCCATGTCTGTGTGTGTTTGTGTGTATGCTGGTATATGCTGTGAACCGAGTCAAAGTGAGCTTTATGTGTTTGCTGGTATATGCTGAGCTTTGACTCACAGTGAGGTGTGTGTCTGTGCGTGTGCTTATATAGGTTTCACAATGAGTCACAGAGAGGTGTGTATGTGTGTGTGTGCTTGTATAGGTTTTGCCTTGAGTCACAGTGAGATGTGTGTATGTTTGTGTGTGTGCTGGTAAGGGTTGTGCATTGAGTCAGAGTGAGCAGTGTGTCTGCTGGTACAACCTGTGCACTAAATCTTAGTGATGTGTGTGTGTGTGTGTGTGTTTGTGTTACAGCCTGAGCATTGACTCACAGTGCGGTGTGTGTGTTTATGTGTGTGTTGGTATAGACCGTATTTTGAGTCACAGGAAGCCATGTATGAATGTGTGTGCTGGTATATGCTGTGCACTGAGTAACAAAGAGGTGTGTGTGTGTCTGTGTGTGCTGTATACACTGAGCATTGAATCACTCTGAGGTGTATGTTTGCACTGGTGTGGGCTGTGCATTGAGGCACCGTGTGCCATTGTGTGTGCGTGTGTTTATCTTTCAATAGGCTCTGCTTTAAATCACGGTGAGCCATTTATGTGTGTGTGTGTTTGTGTGCTGATATACGGTGTGGTGTGATCACAGCTGTTTTTGTGTGTGTGTGTGGTGGTATACGCTGTGCATTCTGTGCCACTGAGCTGAGAGTCCTTTTTGTTTGTGAGTGTGAGTCTGTATGCTGGTATAGGCTGTGCATTGAGTCACACTGAGCCATGCATGTGTGTGTGTGCTCTTATAGGCTGTGCTTTGTCACAGTGAACGTTTTAGTGTGTATGTGTGTGTGTCGTGTGTTCTGGTTTAAACTGTGCTTTGAAACACAGTGAGCTGATTTGGGTCAATGTCCTGGAGGATGTGAGTTGAGGCACAGTGAGCCATATGTGTTTGTGTCAGTACAGGCTGCACATGGAGCCTCAGTGTGTTGTCCCTGTGTGTGTATTGCCTGAATAGGCTGTGTGTTGAGCCACAGTGAGCCATGTGTATGCATATGTTTGTGTAATAGCCAGTGCCTTGGATGCCAGTGAGCCATGGGTGTGTGTGTGTGAGTGCTGGAATAGTCTGTGCGTTGAGTCGCAGTGAGCTGTGTATGTGGGTGAATGATGGTATAGGCTGTGCATAGAGTCACAGTTAGCTGATTGTGTCTGTGTGCTGGTATAATCTGTACACTAAATCACAGTGAGGGATGTAAGTGTCTGTTTGCTGTATAGCCTGAGCATTGACTCACAGGGTGGTGTGGGTGTGTGTGTGTTGGTAGAGACTCTGCAGTGAGTCACACGAAGCTCTGTATGTGTGTGCTTGTATATGCTGTGCAGTGAGTAAAAACTAGTTGTGGGTGGGTCTGTGTGTGTGGTAAAATGTAAGCATTGAGTCACTGTGTAGTGTGTGTTTGTGCTGGTATAGGCTGTGCATTCAGTCACTTTGAGCTGTGTGTGTCTTTGTGTGTGTGTTGCTACAGGCTGTGCATTCAATCACAGTGAGCCATGTGTGTTTGTGTGTGCTGTTATATGCTATGCATTGTGTCCAAGGGAGACGAATATATTTGTGTGTGTGTGTGTCTGTAGGCTGATATAGGCCTGCTTGTGTCACAGTCAGTCTTGAATGTGTGTGTGTATGTGTGTGCTCTAATAGGCCATGTGTTGAATAACGGTGAGCGTTTCTGTGTGTGTGTGTGTTTGTGTGTGTTCTGGTATAAGTTGTGCATTAAAATGCAGTGAACCGTTTGTCTGAGTACTGGTAGAAGGTGCGAGTTGAGGCACCTTGAGCCATATGTGTTTTTGCTGGTATAGGCTGCACATTGAGTCACAGTGTGGCGCCTGTGTGTGTGTGTTTCCTGAATCAGCTATGCATTGAGTCACAGTGAGCCATGTGTATGCGTGTGTGTGCTGTAATAGGCAGTGAATTGAGTCACAGTGAACCATGGTTGTGTGTGTGTTTGTGCTGCAATAGGCTGTGCATTGTGTCACAGTGATATCTGTGTGTGTGTGTCTGAGTGTGTGTGTGTGTGTGTGCTGGTATAGGCTGTTCATAGAGTTCCAGTGACCTGTGTGGGTTATGTGCTGGTATAGGCAGTGCAGTGAGCCACACTAGTGGTGTGTGAGTGTGTGCTGTATAGCTAAAGCATTGACTCAAAGTGAGGGGTGTGTGTGTTTGTGTGTGCATGTATAGGTGGTGTAGTAAGTCACAGTAAGCCGTGCCTGTGTGTGTGTTGTTATAGGCTGTACATGTGTCACAGTGAGCTGTATATGTGTGTGTGTGTCCTGTTTTCGACAGCGATTTGAGTCACAGGGAGCCAAGTGTGTGTGTGTGTGCTGGTATATACTATACAGTAAATCACATTGAGGTGTGTGTGTGTGTGTGTGTGTGTGCTGTATAGGGTGAGCATTGAGTCACTGTGAGGTGTGTGTTTGGGCTGCTATAGGTGCACAGTGAATCACAGTGAGCCACGTGTGTTTCTGTGTGTGTGTGTGCTGGTATAGTCTGTGCAATGACACACAGTGAGCCGTGAATAAGTGTTAGTGTGTGTGTCCTGTTATAGGTTGTGTGTTGAGTCACAGTGAGCCGTGTGAGTGTGTGTGTGTGTGCAGTAAAGGTTGTGTACTTAGTTACATTGAGGTTTCTGTGTGTGTGCTCTATAGGAGGAGCATTGAGTCACAGCCAGATGTGTGTTTGTGCTACTATACCATGATCATTGAGTCACAAAGAGCCATGTGTGTATGTGTGTGTGTTTGTGTGTGTTGGTACACACTGTGCATTAAATCACAGTGAGAGTTTTGTGAGTGCTTATATAGGTTGTGTAGTGAGCCACGCTAAGCCATGGGTGTGTGTGTGTTTGTGTGTGTGTGTATGCTTGTATAGGCTGTGAACCGAGTCAAAGTTAGCTCTATATGTTGGCTGGTGTAGGCTGTGCATTGAGTCAGATTGAGATATGTGTCTGTGTTGTGTGTGCCGCTATAGGTTGTGCATTGAGTCACAGAGAGGTGTACGTGTGTCTGTGTGTAAGCTGTGCATTGATTCACAGAGAGCTGTGTGTGTGTGTATGTGTACGTGCTGGTATGGGCTGTGCATTGAGTCACAAAACACCATGTTTGTTTGTGTGGGTGTTGTTATAGGCTGGGCATTGTGTCACAGTGAGCTGTGTGTGTCCGTGTTAGTATAGGATGTGCATTGAGTCACAGTGAGCTGTGCAAATCTGTTTTCTGTGAGTGTGTTTTGGTGTGCTGGTATAGGCTGTGCATTTAGTTACATTGATACGTGTGTGTGAGGGTGTGTTTGCTGATATAGGCTGAGGATTGATTCAGTGTGAGGTGTTTGTGTGTGACTGTGCCAGTATACACTGTCCATTGAGTCACAGAGAGGCATATGAATATGAGTGTGTGTGTGTGTGCTGCTATAGGCTGTACATTGTGTCAGAGTGAGCAGTGCAAGTGTGTTTTAATGTGTGTGTGTTTTGTTGTGCTGCTATATGCTGTGTATTGAGTTACATTGATCTGTGTGTGTGAGTGTTTGTTTTCTGGCATAGGCTGAACATTGACTCAGAGTGAGGAGTACGTGAGTGTGTCAGTATACGCTGTGCATTGAGTCACAGGGAGCCATGTGAATATGTGTGTGAGTGTGCTGCTATAGGCTTTGTCTTGAGTCCCATTGAGTTGTGTATGTGTTTGTGTGCTGGTGTATGTTGTGCACTGAGTTACAATGAGCCATGTGCATGTTTGTGTGTGTACTGGTAAGGGTGGTGCATTGAGTCAGAGTGAGCAGTGTGTGTGCTGGTATAAGCTGTGCACTAAATCACACTGAGGGGTGTGTGTGTGTGTGTGTATTATAACCTGAGGATTGACTCACAGTGAGGTGTGTGTGTTTATGTGTGTGTTGTTATAGACTGTATTTTGAGTCACAGGAAGCCATGTATGTATGTGTGTGCTGCTATATGCTGTGCACTGAGGAACAATGAAGTGTTTGTGTGCCTGTGTGTGCTGTATACACTGAGCATTGAATCACTCTGAGGTGTATGTTTGCACTGGTATAGGCTGTGCAATGAGACACCATGAACCGTTGTGTGTGTGTTTGTTTGTCTTTCAATAGGCTCTGCTTTAAATCACAGTGAACCATTTATATGTTTGTGTGTGTGTTTGTGTGCTGTTATAGGGTGTGTTTTGATCACAGCTGTTTGTGTGTGTGTGTGTGTGTGTGTGTGCAGGTATATCGTGTGCATTCAGTCCCACTGAGCCGAGTGTGTTTTTTGTCTGTGAGTGTGCGTCTGTATGCGGGTATTGGCTGTGCATGGAGTCACACTGAGTCCTGCATGTGTGTGTGTGCTCTTATAGGCTGTGCTTTGTCACAGTGTACGTTTTAGTGTGTATGTGTCATGTGTTCTGGTATAAGCTGTGCTTTGAAACACAGTGAGCTGATTTGCCCCTCAGTGCTGGTCGAGGGTGTGAGTTGCGGCACAGTGAGCCATATGTGTTTGTGTTGGTACAAGCTGCACATTGAGTCTCAGTGAGCTGTCCCTGTGTTCATGTTGCCTGAATAGTGTGTGTATTGAACCACAGTGAGCCATGTGTATGCATGTGTTTGTGTAATAGGGTGTGCATTGAATGCCAGTGAGCCATGGGTGTGTGTGTGTGAGTGCTGGAATCGTCTTTGCGTTGAGTAGCAGTGAGCTATGTATGTGGGTGTGTGTTGGTATAGGCTGTGCATAGAGTCACAGTTAGCTGTTTGTTTGTGTGTGCTGGTATAATCTGTACACTAAATCCCAGTGAGGGATGTGAGTGTCTGTTTGCTCTATAGGCTGAGCATTGACTCACAGGGTGGTATGTGCGTGTGTGTTGGTTGAGACTGTGCAGTGATTCACAGGAAGCCGTGTGTGTGTGTGCTGTTATATGCTGTGCAGTGAGTAACAAGTAGGTGTGGGTGGGTCTGTGTGTGTTGTAAAAGTTGAGCATTGAGTCACTGTGTAGTGTGTGTTTGTGCTGGTATAGGCTGTGCATTGAGTCAATTTGACCTGTGTGTGTCTTTGTGTGTGTGTTGCTACAGGCTGTGCATTCAATCACAGGGAGACATATGTGTGTGTGTGTGCTGGTATATGCTATGCATTGTGTCCAAGGGAGACGAATATGTGTGTGTGTGTGTGTGTGTGTCTGTTGGCTGATATAGGCTGTGCTTGAGTCACAGTGAGCCTTGAATGTGTGTGTGTACTCTAAAAGGCTGTGTGTTGAATCACAGTGAGCGTTTCCCTGTGTGTGTGTGTGTGTGTGTGTGTTCCGGTATAGGCTGTGCATTGAAATGCAGTTAACTGTTTGTCTGAGTAGTGGTAGAGGGTGCGAGTTGAGGCACCATGAACCATATGTGTTTTTGTGGATATAGGCTGCACACTGAGTCACAGTGAGGCGCCTGTGTGTGTGTGTTTCCTGTATCAGCTGTGCATTGTGTCACAGTGAGCCATGTGTATGCTTGTGTGTGCTGTAATAGGCAGTGAATTGAGTCACAGTGAGCCATGGTTGTGTGTGTGTTTGTGCTGCCATAGGCTGTGAATTGAGTCACAGTGAGATCTGTGTGTGTGTGTATGAGTGTGTGTGTGTGTGTGTGCCAGTATAGGCTGTTCATAGAGTTCCAGTGAGCTGTGTGTTATGTGGTTGTATAGGCAGTGCAGTGAGCCACAGTAGTAGTGTGTGAATGTGAGCTGTATAGCTTGAGCTTTGACTCAAATTGAGGTGTGCGTGTGTGTGTGTGTGTGTGCATGTATAGGCGGTGCAGTAAGTCACAGTAAGCCGTGCCTGTGTGTGTGTTGTTACAGGCTGTACATGGGTCACTGTGAGCAGTATATGTGTGTGTGCTGTTTTTGGCTGTGATTTGAATCACAGGGAGACAAGTGTATGTGTGTGTGTGTGCTGGTATATACTACACAGTGAATCACATTGAGGTGTGTGTGTGTGTGTGTGTGTGTGCTGTATAGGCTGAGCATTGAGTCACTGTGAGGTGTGTGTTTGGGCTGCTATAGGCTGCACAGTGAGTCACAGTGAGCCACGTGTGTTTCTGTGTGTGTGTGCTCGTATTGTCTGTGCAATGAGATAGAGTGACCCGTGTATATGTGTTAGTTTGTGTGTCCGGTTATAGACTGTGCATTGAGTCACTGTGAGCCATGTGCATGTGTGTGCGTGTGTGCAGTATAGGTTGTGTACTGAGTTACATTGAGGTCTGTGTGTGTGTGCTCTATTGGATGAGCATTGAGTCTCACCGAGGTGTGTGTTTGTGTTACTATACCATGATCATTGAGTCACAATGAGCCGTGTGTGTATGTGTGTGTGTGTTTGTGCTGGTACACACTGTGCATTAAATCACAGTGAGAGTTTTGTGAGTGCTGGTATAGGTTGTGTAGTGAGTCACAATAAGCCATGTGTGTGTGTGTGTGTGTGTGTGTATGCTGGTATAGGCTGTGAACCGAGTCAAAGTGAGCTCTATGTGTTTGCTGGTGTAGGCTGTGCATTGAGTCAGATTGAGATATGTGTCTGTGTTGTGTGTGCTGCTATAGGTTGTGTATTGAGTCACAGAGAGGTGTGTGTGTGTCTGTGTGTGTGCTGGTATAAGCTGTGCATTGATTCACAGAGAGCTGTGTGTGCGTGTATGTGTGCGTGCTGGTATGGGCTGTGCATTGAGTCACAACACGCCATGTTTGTTTGTGTGGGTGCTGTTATAGGCTGGGCATTGTGTCACAGTGAGTTGTGTGTGTCCGTGTCAGTATAGGATGTGCATTGAATCACTGTGAGCTGTGCAACCCTGTTTTTTTTGTGTGTGTTTTGGTGAGCTGGTATAGGCTGTGCATTTAGTTACATTGATCCGTGTGTTTGAGGGTGTGTTTGCTGATATAGGCTGAGCATTGATTCAGAGTTAGGTGTTTGTGTGCCAGTGTACAATGTCCACTGAGTCACAGAGAGGCTTATGAATATGAGTGTGTGTGTGTGTGTGTGCTGCTATAGGCTGTACATTGTGTCAGAGTGAGCAGTGCAAGTGTGTTTTAGTGTGTGTGTGTTTTGTTGTGCTGCTATATGCTGTGTATTGAGCTACATTGATCTGTGTGTGTGAGTGTTTGTTTTCTGGCATAGGCTGAACATTGACTCAGAGTGAGGAGTACGTGAGTGTGCCAATATACGCTGTGCAATGAGTCACGGGGAGCCATGTGAATATGTGTGTGAGTGTGCTGCTATAGGCTGTGTCTTGAGTCCCATTGAGTTGTGTATGCATGTGTGTGCTGGTGTAGGTTGTGCACTGAGTTACAATGACCCATGTGTGTGTTTTTGTGTGTACTGGTAAACGATGTGCATTGAGTCACAATGAGACGTGTCTGTATGTGAGTTTGCTGCTATAGGCAAGGCTTTGAATCACAGTGAGCCGTGGGTGTGTATGTGTGTTCTGGTACATGCTGAGCATTGAGTCACAGTGAGGTGTGTGTCTGTGCGTGTGCTGGTATAGGTTTCACAATGCGTCACAGTGAGTGGTGTGTGTGTGTGTGTGCTTGTATAGGTTTTGCCTAGAGTCACAGTGAGATGTGTGTATGTTTGTGTGTGTGCCTGTCAGGGTTGTGCATTGAGTCAGAGTGAGCAGTGTGTCTGCTGGTATAAGCTGTGCACTAAATCACACTTAGGGCTGCGTGTGTGTGTGTGTTATATAGCCTGAGAATTGACTCACAGTGTGGTGTGTGTGTTTATGTGTGTTTTGGTATAGACTGTATTTTGAGTCACAGGAAGCCATGTACGTATGTGTGTGCTGGTATATGCTGTGCACTGAGTAACAATGAATTGTGTGTGTGTCTGTGTGTGCTGTACACACTGAGCATTGAATCACTCTGAGGTGTATGTTTGCACTGGTATAGGCTGTGCATTAAGGCACCATGAGCCGTTGTGTGTGTGTGTTTGTCTTTCAATAGGCTCTGCTTTAAATCACAGTGAGCCATTTATGTGTATGTGTGTGTTTGTGTGCTGATATAGGGTGTACTTTGATCACAACTGTTTTTGTGTGTGTGTGTGCTGGTATACGCTGTGCATTCAGTCCCACTGAGCCGAGTGTGTTTTTTGTTTGTGAGTGTGAGTCTGTATGCTGTTATATGCTGTGCATTGAGTCACAGTGAGCCATGCATGTGTGTGTGTGCTCTTATAGGCTGTGCTTTGTCACAATGAACGTTTTAGTGTGTATGTGTGCGTGTTGTGTGTTCTGGTATAAGCTGTGCTTTGAAACACAGTGAGCTGATTTGCGCCTGAGTGCTGGTAGAGGGTGTGAGTTGAGGCACAGTGAGCCATATGTGTTTGTGTTGGTACAGGCTGCACATTGAGTCTCAGTGTGTTGTCCCTGTGTGTGTATTGCCTGAATAGGTTGTGTATTGAGCCACAGTGAGCCATGTGTATACACGTGTTTGTGTAAAAGGCAGTGCTTTGAGCGCAAGTGAGCCATGGGTGTGTGTGTGTGAGTGCTGGAATATTCTGGGCGTTCAGTCGCTGTGAGCTATGTATGTGGGTGTATGATGGTATAAGCTGTGCATAGAGTCAGAGTTCGCTGTTTGTGTGTGTGTGCTGATATAATCTGTACACTAAATCACACTGAGGGATGTGAGTGTCTGTTTGCTGTATAGCCTGAGCATTGATTCACAGCGTGGTATGTGTGTTGTGTGTTGGTATAGTCTGTGCAGTGAGTCACACGAAGCCATGTATGTGTGTGCTGGTATGTGCTGTGCAGTGAGTAACAACTAAGGGTGTGTGTGTGTGTGTTGTAAAACATAAGCATTGAGTCACTGTGTAGTGTGTGTTTGTGATGTATAGGCTGTGAATTCAGTCACTTTGAGCTGTGTGTATCTTTGTATGTGTGTTGCTACAGGCTGTGCATTCAATCACAGTGAGCCATGTGTGTGTGTGTGTGTGTGTGTGTGTGCAGGTATATGCTGTGCATTGTGTCCAAGGGAGAGGAATATGTTTGGGTGTGTGTGTGTGTGTCTGTAGGCTGATATAGGCTGTGCTTGAGTCACAGTGAGCCTTAAATATGTGTGTGTATGTGTGTGCTCTAATAAGCCGTGTGTTGAATCACAGTGAGCTTTTCTGTGTGTGTGTGTGTGTGTGTGTGTGTTCTGGTATAGGCTGTGCATTTAAATGCAGTGAACCGTTTGTCTGAGTACTGGTAGAGGGTGCGAGTTGAGGCACCGTGAGCCATATGTGGTTTTGTTGGTATAGGTTGCACATTGAGTCTCAGTGAGGCAGCTGTGTGTGTGTGTTTTTGTATCAGCTATGCATTGAGTCACAGTGAGCCATGTGCATGCGTGCGTGTGTGCTGTAATAGGCAGTGAATTGAGTCACAGTGAGCCATGGTTGTGTGTTTGTTTGTGCTGAAATAGACTGGACATTGAGTCACAGTGATATCTGTGTGTGTGTGACTGAGTGTGTGTGTGTGTGTGCCGGTATAGGCTGTTCATAGTGTTCCAGTGAGCTGTGTGGGTTATGTGCTGGTATAGGCAGTGCAGGGAGCCACACTATTGGAGTGTGAATGTGTGCTGTATAGATTGAGCATTTACTCAAAGTGAGGGGTGTGTGTGTGTGTGTGTGCATGTATAGGCTGTGCAGTAAGTCACAGTAAGCCGTGCCTGTGTGTGTGTTGTTATAGGCCATACATGGGTCACAGTGAGCTGTATATGTGTGTGTGTGTGCTGTTTTTGGCTGTGATTTGAGTCACAGGGAGCCAAGTGTGTGTGTGTGTGCTGGTATATACTATACAGTGAATCACATTGAGGTGTGTGTGTGTGTGTGTGTGTGTGTGTGTGCTGTATAGGCTGAGCATTGTGTCACTGTGAGTTGTGAGTTTGGGCTGCTATAGGCTGCAGAGTGAATGACAGTGAGCCACGTGTATTTCTGTGTGTGTGTGTGCTGGTATAGTCTGTGCAATGAGACACAGTGAGCTGTGTATATGTGTTAGAGTGTGTGTCTTTTATAGGCTGTGCATTGAGTCACAGTGAGCCGTGTGCATGTGTGTGTGTGTGCAGTATAGGCTGTATACTGAGTTACTTTGAGGTCTCTGTGTGTGTGCTCTATAGGTTGATCGTTGAGTCACAGCGAGGTGTGAGTTTGTGTTGCTATACCATGATCATTGAGTCACAATGAACCATGTGTGTATGTGTGTGTGTGTGTGTGTGCTGGTACACACTGTGTATTAAATCACAGTGAGAGTTTTGTGAGTGCTGGTATAGGTTGTGTAGTGAGTCACACTAAGCCATGTCTGTGTGTGTTTGTGTGTATGCTGGTATATGCTGTGAACCGAGTCAAAGTGAGCTTTATGTGTTTGCTGGTATATGCTGAGCTTTGACTCACAGTGAGGTGTGTGTCTGTGCGTGTGCTTATATAGGTTTCACAATGAGTCACAGAGAGGTGTGTATGTGTGTGTGTGCTTGTATAGGTTTTGCCTTGAGTCACAGTGAGATGTGTGTATGTTTGTGTGTGTGCTGGTAAGGGTTGTGCATTGAGTCAGAGTGAGCAGTGTGTCTGCTGGTACAACCTGTGCACTAAATCTTAGTGATGTGTGTGTGTGTGTGTGTGTTTGTGTTACAGCCTGAGCATTGACTCACAGTGCGGTGTGTGTGTTTATGTGTGTGTTGGTATAGACCGTATTTTGAGTCACAGGAAGCCATGTATGAATGTGTGTGCTGGTATATGCTGTGCACTGAGTAACAATGAGGTGTGTGTGTGTCTGTGTGTGCTGTATACACTGAGCATTGAATCACTCTGAGGTGTATGTTTGCACTGGTGTGGGCTGTGCATTGAGGCACCGTGTGCCATTGTGTGTGCGTGTGTTTATCTTTCAATAGGCTCTGCTTTAAATCACGGTGAGCCATTTATGTGTGTGTGTGTTTGTGTGCTGATATACGGTGTGGTGTGATCCCAGCTGTTTTTGTGTGTGTGTGTGGTGGTATACGCTGTGCATTCTGTGCCACTGAGCTGAGAGTCCTTTTTGTTTGTGAGTGTGAGTCTGTATGCTGGTATAGGCTGTGCATTGAGTCACACTGAGCCATGCATGTGTGTGTGTGCTCTTATAGGCTGTGCTTTGTCACAGTGAACGTTTTAGTGTGTATGTGTGTGTGTCGTGTGTTCTGGTTTAAACTGTGCTTTGAAACACAGTGAGCTGATTTGGGTCAATGTCCTGGAGGATGTGAGTTGAGGCACAGTGAGCCATATGTGTTTGTGTCAGTACAGGCTGCACATGGAGCCTCAGTGTGTTGTCCCTGTGTGTGTATTGCCTGAATAGGCTGTGTGTTGAGCCACAGTGAGCCATGTGTATGCATATGTTTGTGTAATAGCCAGTGCCTTGGATGCCAGTGAGCCATGGGTGTGTGTGTGTGAGTGCTGGAATAGTCTGTGCGTTGAGTCGCAGTGAGCTGTGTATGTGGGTGAATGATGGTATAGGCTGTGCATAGAGTCACAGTTAGCTGATTGTGTCTGTGTGCTGGTATAATCTGTACACTAAATCACAGTGAGGGATGTAAGTGTCTGTTTGCTGTATAGCCTGAGCATTGACTCACAGGGTGGTGTGGGTGTGTGTGTGTTGGTAGAGACTCTGCAGTGAGTCACACGAAGCTCTGTATGTGTGTGCTTGTATATGCTGTGCAGTGAGTAAAAACTAGTTGTGGGTGGGTCTGTGTGTGTGGTAAAATGTAAGCATTGAGTCACTGTGTAGTGTGTGTTTGTGCTGGTATAGGCTGTGCATTCAGTCACTTTGAGCTGTGTGTGTCTTTGTGTGTGTGTTGCTACAGGCTGTGCATTCAATCACAGTGAGCCATGTGTGTTTGTGTGTGCTGTTATATGCTATGCATTGTGTCCAAGGGAGACGAATATATTTGTGTGTGTGTGTGTCTGTAGGCTGATATAGGCCTGCTTGTGTCACAGTCAGTCTTGAATGTGTGTGTGTATGTGTGTGCTCTAATAGGCCATGTGTTGAATAACGGTGAGCGTTTCTGTGTGTGTGTGTGTTTGTGTGTGTTCTGGTATAAGTTGTGCATTAAAATGCAGTGAACCGTTTGTCTGAGTACTGGTAGAGGGTGCGAGTTGAGGCACCTTGAGCCATATGTGTTTTTGCTGGTATAGGCTGCACATTGAGTCACAGTGTGGCGCCTGTGTGTGTGTGTTTCCTGAATCAGCTATGCATTGAGTCACAGTGAGCCATGTGTATGCGTGTGTGTGCTGTAATAGGCAGTGAATTGAGTCACAGTGAACCATGGTTGTGTGTGTGTTTGTGCTGCAATAGGCTGTGCATTGTGTCACAGTGATATCTGTGTGTGTGTGTCTGAGTGTGTGTGTGTGTGTGTGTGCTGGTATAGGCTGTTCATAGAGTTCCAGTGACCTGTGTGGGTTATGTGCTGGTATAGGCAGTGCAGTGAGCCACACTAGTGGTGTGTGAGTGTGTGCTGTATAGCTAAAGCATTGACTCAAAGTGAGGGGTGTGTGTGTTTGTGTGTGCATGTATAGGTGGTGTAGTAAGTCACAGTAAGCCGTGCCTGTGTGTGTGTTGTTATAGGCTGTACATGTGTCACAGTGAGCTGTATATGTGTGTGTGTGTCCTGTTTTCGACAGCGATTTGAGTCACAGGGAGCCAAGTGTGTGTGTGTGTGCTGGTATATACTATACAGTAAATCACATTGAGGTGTGTGTGTGTGTGTGTGTGTGTGCTGTATAGGGTGAGCATTGAGTCACTGTGAGGTGTGTGTTTGGGCTGCTATAGGCTGCACAGTGAATCACAGTGAGCCACGTGTGTTTCTGTGTGTGTGTGTGCTGGTATAGTCTGTGCAATGACACACAGTGAGCCGTGAATAAGTGTTAGTGTGTGTGTCCTGTTATAGGTTGTGTGTTGAGTCACAGTGAGCCGTGTGAGTGTGTGTGTGTGTGCAGTAAAGGTTGTGTACTTAGTTACATTGAGGTTTCTGTGTGTGTGCTCTATAGGAGGAGCATTGAGTCACAGCCAGATGTGTGTTTGTGCTACTATACCATGATCATTGAGTCACAAAGAGCCATGTGTGTATGTGTTTGTGTGTGTTGGTACACACTGTGTATTAAATCACAGTGAGAGTTTTGTGAGTGCTTATATAGGTTGTGTAGTGAGCCACGCTAAGCCATGGGTGTGTGTGTGTTTGTGTGTGTGTGTATGCTTGTATAGGCTGTGAACTGAGTCAACATTAGCTCTATATGTTGGCTGGTGTAGGCTGTGCATTGAGTCAGATTGAGATATGTGTCTGTGTTGTGTGTGCTGTTATAGGTTGTGCATTGAGTCACAGAGAGGTGTACGTGTGTCTGTGTGTAAGCTGTGCATTGATTCACAGAGAGCTGTGTGTGCGTGTATGTGTACGTGCTGGTATGGGCTGTGCATTGAGTCACAAAACACCATGTTTGTTTGTGTGGGTGCTGTTATAGGCTGGGCATTGTGTCACAGTGAGCTGTGTGTGTCCGTGTTAGTATAGGATGTGCATTGAGTCACAGTGAGCTGTGCAAATCTGTTTTCTGTGAGTGTGTTTTGGTGTGCTGGTATAGGCTGTGCATTTAGTTACATTGATACGTGTGTGTGAGGGTGTGTTTGCTGATATAGGCTGAGGATTGATTCAGTGTGAGGTGTTTGTGTGTGACTGTGCCAGTATACACTGTCCATTGAGTCACAGAGAGGCATATGAATATGAGTGTGTGTGTGTGTGCTGCTATAGGCTGTACATTGTGTCAGAGTGAGCAGTGCAAGTGTGTTTTAGTGTGTGTGTGTTTTGTTGTGCTGCTATATGCTGTGTATTGAGTTACATTGATCTGTGTGTGTGAGTGTTTGTTTTCTGGCATAGGCTGAACTTTGACTCAGAGTGAGAATATGTGAGTGTGTCAGTATATGCTGTGCATTGAGTCACAGGGAGCCATGTGAATATGTGTGTGTGTGTGCTGCTATAGGCTTTGTCTTGAGTCCCACTGAGTTGTGTATGTGTTTGTGTGCTGGTGTATGTTGTGCACTGAGTTACAATGAGCCATGTGCATGTTTGTGTGTGTACTGGTAAGGGTGGTGCATTGAGTCAGAGTGAGCAGTGTGTGTGCTGGTATAAGCTGTGCACTAAATCACACTGAGGGGTGTGTGTGTGTGTGTGTATTATAACCTGAGGATTGACTCACAGTGAGGTGTGTGTGTTTATGTGTGTGTTGGAATAGACTGTATTTTGAGTCACAGGAAGCCATGTATGTATGTGTGTGCTGCTATATGCTGTGCACTGAGGAACAATGAAGTGTTTGTGTGCCTGTGTGTGCTGTATACACTGAGCATTGAATCACTCTGAGGTGTATGTTTGCACTGGTATAGGCTGTGCAATGAGACACCATGAACCGTTGTGTGTGTGTTTTGTTTGTCTTTCAATAGGCTCTGCTTTAAATCACAGTGAACCATTTATATGTTTGTGTGTGTGTTTGTGTGCTGATATAGGGTGTGCTTTGATCACAGCTGTTTGTGTGTGTGTGTGTGTGTGTGTGCAGGTATATCGTGTGCATTCAGTCCCACTGAGCTGAGTGTGTTTTTTGTCTGTGAGTGTGCGTCTGTATGCGGGTATTGGCTGTGCATGGAGTCACACTGAGTCCTGCATGTGTGTGTGTGCTCTTATAGGCTGTGCTTTGTCACAGTGTACGTTTTAGTGTGTATGTGTCATGTGTTCTGGTATAAGCTGTGCTTTGAAACACAGTGAGCTGATTTGCCCCTCAGTGCTGGTCGAGGGTGTGAGTTGCGGCACAGTGAGCCATATGTGTTTGTGTTGGTATAGGCTGCACATTGAGTCTCAGTGAGCTGTCCCTGTGTTCATGTTGCCTGAATAGTATGTGTATTGAACCACAGTGAGTCATGTGTATGCATGTGTTTGTGTAATAGGGTGTGCATTGAATGCCAGTGAGCCATGGGTGTGTGTGTGTGAGTGCTGGAATCGTCTTTGCGTTGAGTAGCAGTGAGCTATGTATGTGGGTGTGTGTTGGTATAAGCTGTGCATAGAGTCACAGTTAGCTGTTTGTTTGTGTGTGCTGGTATAATCTGTACACTAAATCACACCGAGGGATGTGAGTGTCTGTTTGCTCTATAGGCTGAGCATTGACTCACAGGGTGGTATGTGCGTGTGTGTTGGTAGAGACTGTGCAGTGAGTCACATGAAGCCGTGTATGTGTGTGCTGGTATATGCTGTGCAGTGAGTAACAACCAGGTGTGGGTGGGTCTGTGTGTGTTGTAAAAGGTGAGCATTGAGTCACTGTGTAGTGTGTGTTTGTGCTGGTATAGGCTGTGCATTGAGTCAATTTGACCTGTGTGTGTCTTTGTGTGTGTGTTGCTACAGGCTGTGCATTCAATCACAGGGAGACATATGTGTGTGTGTGTGCTGGTATATGCTATGCATTGTGTCCAAGGGAGACGAATATGTTTGTGTGTGTGTGTGTGTGTCTGTTGGCTGATATAGGCTGTGCTTGAGTCACAGTGAGCCTTGAATGTGTGTGTGTACTCTAAAAGGCTGTGTGTTGAATCACAGTGAGCGTTTCCCTGTGTGGGTGTCTGTGTGTGTGTGTGTGTGTGTGTTCTGGTATAGGCTGTGCATTGAAATGCAGTTAATCGTTTGTCTGAGTAGTGGTAGAGGGTGCGAATTGAGGCACCATGAGCCATATGTGTTTTTGTGGATATAGGCTGCACATTGAGTCACAGTGAGGCGCCTGTGTGTGTGTGTTTCCTGTATCAGCTGTGCATTGTGTCACAGTGAGCCATGTGTATGCTTGTGTGTGCTGTAATAGGCAGTGAATTGAGTCACAGTGAGCCATGGTTGTGTGTGTGTTTGTGCTGCCATAGGCTGTGAATTGAGTCACAGTGAGATCTGTGTGTGTGTGTATGAGTGTGTGTATGTGTGTGTGTGTGCCAGTATAGGCTGTTCATAGAGTTCCAGTGAGCTGTGTGGGTTATGTGGTTGTATAGGCAGTGCAGTGAGCCACACTAGTAGTGTGTGAATGTGAGCTGTATAGCTTGAGCTTTGACTCAAATTGAGGTGTGTGTGTGTGTGTGTGTGCATGTATAGGCGGTGCAGTAAGTCACAGTAAGCCGTGCCTGTGTGTTACAGGCTGTACATGGGTCACAGTGAGCAGTATATGTGTGTGTGCTGTTTTTGGCTGTGATTTGAATCACAGGGAGACAAGTGTGTGTGTGTGTGTGTGCTGGTATATACTACACAGTGAATCACATTGAGGTGTGTGTGTGTGTGTGTGTGTGTGTGTGCTGTATAGGCTGAGCATTGAGTCACTGTGAGGTGTGTGTTTGGGCTGCTATAGGCTGCTGAGTGAGTCACAGTGAGCGACGTGTGTTTCTGTGTGTGTGTGTGCTCGTATTGTCTGTGCAATGAGATAGAGTGACCCGTGTATATGTGTTAGTTTGTGTGTCCGGTTATAGACTGTGCATTGAGTCAATGTGAGCCATGTGCATGTGTGTGTGTGTGTGCAGTATAGGTTGTGTACTGAGTTACATTGAGGTCTGTGTGTGTGTGCTCTATAGGATGAGCATTGAGTCTCACCGAGGTGTGTGTTTGTGTTGCTATACCATGATCATTGAGTCACAATGAGCCGTGTGTGTATGTGTGTGTGTGTTTGTGCTGGTACACACTGTGCATTAAATCACAGTGAGAGTTTTGTGAGTGCTGGTATAGGTTGTGTAGTGAGTCACAATAAGCCGTGTGTGTGTGTGTGTGTGTGTGTGTGTGTATGCTGGTATAGGCTGTGAACCGAGTCAAAGTGAGCTCTATGTGTTTGCTGGTGTAGGCTGTGCATTGAGTCAGATTGAGATATGTGTCTGTGTTGTGTGTGCTGCTATAGGTTGTGCATTGAGTCACAGAGAGGTGTGTGTGTGTCTGTGTGTGTGCTGGTATAAGCTGTGCATTGATTCACAGAGAGCTGTGTGTGCGTGTATGTGTGCGTGCTGGTATGGGCTGTGCATTGAGTCACAACACGCCATGTTTGTTTGTGTGGGTGCTGTTATAGGCTGGGCATTGTGTCACAGTGAGCTGTGTGTGTCCGTGTCAGTATAGGATGTGCATTGAATCACTGTGAGCTGTGCAACCCTGTTTTCTGTGAGTGTGTTTTGGTGTGCTGGTATAGGCTGTGCATTTAGTTACATTGATCCGTGTGTTTGAGGGTGTGTTTGCTGATATAGGCTGAGCATTGATTCAGAGTTAGGTGTTTGTGTGCCAGTGTACAATGTCCACTGAGTCACAGAGGCTTATGAATATGAGTGTGTGTGTGTGCTGTTGTAGGCTGTACATAGTGTCAGAGTGAGCAGTGCAAGTGTGTTTTAGTGTGTGTGTGTTTTGTTGTGCTGCTATATGCTGTGTATTGAGCTACATTGATCTGTGTGTGTGAGTGTTTGTTTTCTGGCATAGGCTGAATATTGACTCAGAGTGAGGAGTACGTGAGTGTGTCAGTATACGCTGTGCAATGAGTCACGGGGAGCCATGTGAATATGTGTGTGTGTGTGATGCAATAGGCTGTGTCTTCAGTCCCATTGAGTTGTGTATGTATGTGTGTGCTGGTGTATGTTGTGCACTGAGTTACAATGAGCCATGTGTGTGTTTGTGTGTGTACTGGTAAACGATGTGCATTGAGTCACTATGAGTCGTGTCTGTATGTGAGTTTGCTGTTATAGGCAAGGCATTGAATCACAGTGAGCCGTGGGTGTGTATGTGTGTGCTGGTATATGCTGGGCACTGACTCACAGTGAGGTGTGTGTCTGTGCGGTGGTGTTATAGGTTTCACAATGAGTCACAATGAGTGGTGTATGTGTGTGTGTGCTTGTATAGGTTTTGCCTTGAGTCACAGTGAGATGTGTGTATGTTTGTGTGTGTGCTGGTAAGAGTTGTGCATTGAGTCAGAGTGAGCAGTGTGTCTGCTGGTATAACCTGTGCACTAAATCTTAGTGATGTGTGTGTGTGTGTGTGTGTGTGTTTTACAGCCTGAGCATTGACTCACAGTGCGGTGTGTGTGTTTATGTGTGTGTTGGTATAGACCGTATTTTGAGTCACAGGAAGCCATGTATGAATGTGTGTGCTGGTATATGCTGTGCACTGAGTAACAATGAGGGGTGTGTGTGTCTGTGTGTGCTGTATACACTGAGCATTGAATCACTCTGAGGTGTATGTTTGCACTGGTGTGGGCTGTGCATTGAGGCACCGTGTGCCATTGTGTGTGCGTGTGTTTATCTTTCAATAGGCTCTGCTTTAAATCACGGTGAGCCATTTATGTGTGTGTGTGTTTGTGTGCTGATATACGGTGTGGTGTGATCACAGCTGTTTTTGTGTGTGTGTGTGGTGGTGTACGCTGTGCATTCTGTGCCACTGAGCTGAGAGTCTTTTTTGTTTGTGAGTGTGAGTCTGTATGCTGGTATAGGCTGTGCATTGAGTCACACTGAGCCATGCATGTGTGTGTGTGCTCTTATAGGCTGTGCTTTGTCACAGTGAACGTTTTAGTGTGTATGTGTGTGTGTCGTGTGTTCTGGTTTAAACTGTGCTTTGAAACACAGTGAGCTGATTTGGGCCAGTGTCCTGGTAGAGGGTGTGAGTTGAGGCACAGTGAGCCATATGTGTTTGTGTCGGTACAGGCTGCACATGGAGCCTCAGTGTGTTGTCCCTGTGTGTGTATTGCCTGAATAGGCTGTGTGTTGAGCCACAGTGAGCCATGTGTATGCATATGTTTGTGTAATAGGCAGTGCTTTGGATGCCAGTGAGCCATGGGTGTGTGTGTGTGAGTGCTGGAATAGTCTGTGCGTTGAGTCGCAGTGAGCTATGTATGTGGGTGAATGATGGTATAGGCTGTGCATAGAGTCACAGTTAGCTGATTGTGTCTGTGAGCTGGTATAATCTGTACACTAAATCACAGTGAGGGATGTGAGTGTCTGTTTGCTGTATAGCCTGAGCATTGACTCACAGGGTGGTGTGGGTGTGTGTGTGTTGGTAGAGACTCTGCAGTGAGTCACACGAAGCTCTGTATGTGTGTGCTTGTATATGCTGTGCAGTGAGTAAAAACTAGTTGTGGGTGGGTCTGTGTGTGTGGTAAAATGTAAACATTGAGTCACTGTGTTGTGTGTGTTTGTGCTGGTATAGGCTGTGCATTAGGTCACTTTGAGCTGTGTGTGTCTTTGTGTGTGTGTTGCTACAGGCTGTGCATTCAATCACAGTGAGCCATGTGTGTTTGTGTGTGCTGTTATATGCTATGCATTGTGTCCAAGGGAGACGAATATGTTTGGGTGTGTGTGTGTGTGTCTGTAGGCTGATATAGGCTGTGCTTGAGTCACAGTGAGCCTTAAATATGTGTGTGTATGTGTGTGCTCTAATAAGCCGTGTGTTGAATCACAGTGAGCTTTTCTGTGTGTGTGTGTGTGTGTGTGTGTGTGTGTGTGTTCTGGTATAGGCTGTGCATTTAAATGCAGTGAACCGTTTGTCTGAGTACTGGTAGAGGGTGCGAGTTGAGGCACCGTGAGCCATATGTGGTTTTGTTGGTATAGGCTGCACATTGAGTCTCAGTGAGGCAGCTGTGTGTGTGTGTGTTTGTATCAGCTATGCATTGAGTCACAGTGAGCCATGTGTATGCGTGTGTGTGTGCTGTAATAGGCAGTGAATTGAGTCACAGTGAGCCATGGTTGTGTGTTTGTTTGTGCTGAAATAGACTGTGCATTGAGTCACAGTGATATCTGTGTGTGTGTGACTGAGTGTGTGTGTGTGTGTGCCGGTATAGGCTGTTCATAGTGTTCCAGTGAGCTGTGTGGGTTATGTGCTGGTATAGGCAGTGCAGGGAGCCACACTATTGGAGTGTGAATGTGTGCTGTATAGATTGAGCATTTACTCAAAGTGAGGGGTGTGTGTGTGTGTGTGTGCAAGTATAGGCTGTGCAGTAAGTCACAGTAAGCCGTGCCTGTGTGTGTGTTGTTATAGGCCGTACATGGGTCACAGTGAGCAGTATATGTGTGTGTGTGTGCTGTTTTTGGCTGTGATTTGAGTCACAGGGAGCCAAGTGTGTGTGTGTGTGCTGGTATATACTATACAGTGAATCACATTGAGGTGTGTGTGTGTGTGTGTGTGTGTGTGTGCTGTATAGGCTGAGCATTGTGTCACTGTGAGTTGTGAGTTTGGGCTGCTATAGGCTGCAGAGTGAGTGACAGTGAGCCACGTGTATTTCTGTGTGTGTGTGTGCTGGTATAGTCTGTGCAATGAGACACAGTGAGCCGTGTATATGTGTTTGAGTGTGTGTCTTTTATAGGCTGTGCATTGAGTCACAGTGAGCCGTGTGCGTGTGTGTGTGTGTGCAGTATAGGCTGTATACTGAGTTACTTTGAGGTCTCTGTGTGTGTGCTCTATAGGTTGATTGTTGAGTCACAGCGAGGTGTGAGTTTGTGTTGCTATACCATGATCATTGAGTCACAATGAACCATGTGTGTATGTGTGTGTGTGTGTGTGTGTGTGTGTGCTGGTACACACTGTGTATTAAATCACAGTGAGAGTTTTGTGAGTGCTGGTATAGGTTGTGTAGTGAGTCACACTAAGCCGTGTGTGTGTGTGTGTTTTTGTGTATGCTGGTATAGGCTGTGAACCGAGTCAAAGTGAGCTCTATGTGTTTGCTGGTATATGCTGAGCTTTGACTCACAGTGAGGTGTGTGTCTGTGCGTGTGCTTATATAGGTTTCACAATGAGTCACAGAGAGGTGTGTATGTGTGTGTGTGCTTGTATAGGTTTTGCCTTGAGTCACAGTGAGATGTGTGTATGTTTGTGTGTGTGCTGGTAAGGGTTGTGCATTGAGTCAGAGTGAGCAGTGTGTCTGCTGGTATAACCTGTGCACTAAATCTTAGTGATGTGTGTGTGTGTGTGTGTGTTTGTTTTACAGCCTGAGCATTGACTCACAGTGCGGTGTGTGTGTGTTTATGTGTGTGTTGGTATAGACCGTATTTTGAGTCACAGGAAGCCATGTATGAATGTGTGTGCTGGTATATGCTGTGCACTGAGTAACAATGAGGGGTGTGTGTGTCTGTGTGTGCTGTATACACTGAGCATTGAATCACTCTGAGGTGTATGTTTGCACTGGTGTGGGCTGTGCATTGAGGCACCGTGTGCCATTGTGTGTGCGTGTGTTTATCTTTCAATAGGCTCTGCTTTAAATCACGGTGAGCCATTTATGTGTGTGTGTGTTTGTGTGCTGATATACGGTGTGGTGTGATCACAGCTGTTTTTGTGTGTGTGTGTGGTGGTATACACTGTGCATTCTGTGCCACTGAGCTGAGAGTCTTTTTTGTTTGTGAGTGTGAGTCTGTATGCTGGTATAGGCTGTGCATTGAGTCACACTGAGCCATGCATGTGTGTGTGTGCTCTTATAGGCTGTGCTTTGTCACAGTGAACGTTTTAGTGTGTATGTGTGTGTGTCGTGTGTTCTGGTTTAAACTGTGCTTTGAAACACAGTGAGCTGATTTGGACCAGTGTCCTGGTAGAGGGTGTGAGTTGAGGCACAGTGAGCCATATGTGTTTGTGTCGGTACAGGCTGCACATGGAGCCTCAGTGTGTTGTCCCTGTGTGTGTATTGCCTGAATAGGCTGTGTGTTGAGCCACAGTGAGCCATGTGTATGCATATGTTTGTGTAATAGGCAGTGCTTTGGATGCCAGTGAACCATGGGTGTGTGTGTGTGAGTGCTGGAATAGTCTGTGCGTTGAGTCGCAGCGAGCTATGTATGTGGGTGAATGATGGTATAGGCTGTGCATAGAGTCACAGTTAGCTGATTGTGTCTGTGTGCTGGTATAATCTGTACACTAAATCACAGTGAAGGATGTGAGTGTCTGTTTGCTGTATAGCCTGAGCTTTGACTCACAGGGTGGTGTGGATGTGTGTGTGTTGGTAGAGACTCTGCAGTGAGTCACACGAAGCTCTGTATGTGTGTGCTTGTATATGCTGTGCAGTGAGTAAAAACTAGTTGTGGGTGGGTCTGTGTGTGTGGTAAAATGTAAGCATTGAGTCACTGTGTTGTGTGTGTTTGTGCTGGTATAGGCTGTGCATTAGGTCACTTTGAGCTGTGTGTGTCTTTGTGTGTGTGTTGCTACAGGCTGTGCATTCAATCACAGTGAGCCATGTGTGTTTGTGTGTGCTGTTATATGCTATGCATTGTGTCCAAGGGAGACGAATATATTTGTGTGTGTGTGTGTGTGTCTGTAGGCTGATATAGGCCTGCTTGTGTCACAGTCAGTCTTGAATGTGTGTGTATATGTGTGTGCTCTAATAGGCCATGTGTTGAATAACGGTGAGCGTTTCTGTGTGTGTGTGTGTTTGTGTGTGTTCTGGTATAAGCTGTGCATTAAAATGCAGTGAACCGTTTGTCCGAGTACTGGTAGAGGGTGCGAGTTGAGGCACCTTGAGCCATATGTGTTTTTGTTGGTATAGGCTGCACATTGAGTCACAGTGTGGCACCTGTGTGTGTGTGTTTCCTGAATCAGCTATGCATTGAGTCACAGTGAGCCATGTGTATGCGTGTGTGTGCTGTAATAGGCAGTGAATTGAGTCACAGTGAACCATGCTTGTGTGTGTGTTTGTGCTGCAATAGGCTGTGCATTGTGTCACAGTGAAATCTGTGTGTGTGTGTCTGAGTGTGTGTGTGTGTGTGTGTGTGCTGGTATAGGCTGTTCATAGAGTTCCAGTGACCTGTGTGGGTTATGTGCTGGTATAGGCAGTGCAGTGAGCCACACTAGTGGTGTGTGAGTGTGTGCTGTATAGCTAAAGCATTGACTCAAAGTGAGGGGTGTGTGTGTTTGTGTGTGCATGTATAGGTGGTGTAGTAAGTCACAGTAAGCCATGCCTGTGTGTGTCTTGTTATAGGCTGTACATGTGTCACAGTGAGCTGTATATGTGTGTGTGTGTCCTGTTTTCGTCAACGATTTGAGTCACAGGGAGCCAAGTGTGTGTGTGTGTGTGCTGGTATATACTATACAGTAAATCACATTGAGGTGTGTGTGTGTGTGTGTCTGTGTGTGTGCAGTAAAGGTTGTGTACTTAGTTACATTGAGGTTTCTGTGTGTGTGCTCTATAGGAGGAGCATTGAGTCACAGCCAGATGTGTGTTTGTGCTACTATACCATGATCATTGAGTCACAAAGAGCCATGTGTGTATGTGTGTGTGTGTGTGTGCTGGTACACACTGTGTATTAAATCACAGTGAGAGTTTTGTGAGTGCTGGTATAGTTTGTGTAGTGAGTCACACTAAGCCGTGTGTGTGTGTGTGTGTTTGTGTGTATGCTGGTATAGGCTGTGAACCGAGTCAAAGTGAGCTCTATGTGTTTGCTGGTATATGCTGAGTTTTGACTCACAATGAGGTGTGTGTCTGTGCGTGTGCTTATATAGGTTTCGCAATGAGTCACAGAGAGGTGTGTATGTGTGTGTGTGCTTGTATAGGTTTTGCCTTGAGTCACAGTGAGATGTGTGTATGTTTGTGTGTGTGCTGGTAAGGGTTGTGCATTGAGTCAGAGTGAGCAGTGTGTCTGCTGGTATAACCTGTGCACTAAATCTTAGTGATGTGTGTGTGTGTGTGTGTGTTTGTTTTACAGCCTGAGCATTGACTCACAGTGCGGTGTGTGTGTGTTTATGTGTGTGTTGGTATAGACCGTATTTTGAGTCACAGGAAGCCATGTATGAATGTGTGTGCTGGTATATGCTGTGCACTGAGTAACAATGAGGGGTGTGTGTGTCTGTGTGTGCTGTATACACTGAGCATTGAATCACTCTGAGGTGTATGTTTGCACTGGTGTGGGCTGTGCATTGAGGCACCGTGTGCCATTGTGTGTGCGTGTGTTTATCTTTCAATAGGCTCTGCTTTAAATCACGGTGAGCCATTTATGTGTGTGTGTGTTTGTGTGCTGATATACGGTGTGGTGTGATCACAGCTGTTTTTGTGTGTGTGTGTGGTGGTATACGCTGTGCATTCTGTGCCACTGAGCTGAGAGTCTTTTTTGTTTGTGAGTGTGAGTCTGTATGCTGGTATAGGCTGTGCATTGAGTCACACTGAGCCATGCATGTGTGTGTGTGCTCTTATAGGCTGTGCTTTGTCACAGTGAACGTTTTAGTGTGTATGTGTGTGTGTCGTGTGTTCTGGTTTAAACTGTGCTTTGAAACACAGTGAGCTGATTTGGGCCAGTGTCCTGGTAGAGGGTGTGAGTTGAGGCACAGTGAGCCATATGTGTTTGTGTCGGTACAGGCTGCACATGGAGCCTCAGTGTGTTGTCCCTGTGTGTGTATTGCCTGAATAGGCTGTGTGTTGAGCCACAGTGAGCCATGTGTATGCATATGTTTGTGTAATAGGCAGTGCTTTGGATGCCAGTGAACCATGGGTGTGTGTGTGTGAGTGCTGGAATAGTCTGTGCGTTGAGTCGCAGTGAGCTATGTATGTGGGTGAATGATGGTATAGGCTGTGCATAGAGTCACAGTTAGCTGATTGTGTCTGTGTGCTGGTATAATCTGTACACTAAATCACAGTGAAGGATGTGAGTGTCTGTTTGCTGTATAGCCTGAGCTTTGACTCACAGGGTGGTGTGGGTGTGTGTGTGTTGGTAGAGACTCTGCAGTGAGTCACACGAAGCTCTGTATGTGTGTGCTTGTATATGCTGTGCAGTGAGTAAAAACTAGTTGTGGTTGGGTCTGTGTGTGTGGTAAAATGTAAGCATTGAGTCACTGTGTTGTGTGTGTTTGTGCTGGTATAGGCTGTGCATTCAGTCACTTTGAGCTGTGTGTCTTTGTGTGTGTGTTGCTACAGGCTGTGCATTCAATCACAGTGAGCCATGTGTGTTTGTGTGTGCTGTTATATGCTATGCATTGTGTCCAAGGGAGACGAATATATTTGTGTGTGTGTGTGTGTGTGTGTCTGTAGGCTGATATAGGCCTGCTTGTGTCACAGTCAGTCTTGAATGTGTGTGTGTATGTGTGTGCTCTAATAGGCCATGTGTTGAATAACGGTGAGCGTTTCTGTGTGTGTGTGTGTGTGTGTGTGTGTTCTGGTATAAGCTGTGCATTAAAATGCAGTGAACCGTTTGTCTGAGTACTGGTAGAGGGTGCGAGTTGAGGCACCTTGAGCCATATGTGTTTTTGTTGGTATAGGCTGCACATTGAGTCACAGTGTGGCGTCTGTGTGTGTGTGTTTCCTGAATCAGCTATGCATTGAGTCACAGTGAGCCATGTGTATGCGTGTGTGTGCTGTAATAGGCAGTGAATTGAGTCACAGTGAACCATGGTTGTGTGTGTGTTTGTGCTGCAATAGGCTGTGCATTGTGTCACAGTGAGATCTGTGTGTGTGTGTCTGAGTGTGTGTGTGTGTGCTGGTATAGGCTGTTCATAGAGTTCCAGTGACCTGTGTGGGTTATGTGCTGGTATAGGCAGTGCAGTGAGCCACACTAGTGGTGTGTGAGTGTGTGCTGTATAGCTAAAGCATTGACTCAAAGTGAGGGGTGTGTGTGTTTGTGTGTGCATGTCTAGGTGGTGTAGTAAGTCACAGTAAGCCGTGCCTGTGTGTGTGTTGTTATAGGCTGTACCTGTGTCACAGTGAGCTGTATATGTGTGTGTGTGTCCTGTTTTCGACAGCGATTTGAGTCACAGGGAGCCAAGTGTGTGTGTGTGTGCTGGTATATACTATACAGTAAATCACATTGAGGTGTGTGTGTGTGTGTGCTGTATAGGGTGAGCATTGAGTCACTGTGAGGTGTGTGTTTGGGCTGCTATAGGTGCACAGTGAATCACAGTGAGCCACGTGTGTTTCTGTGTGTGTGTGTGCTGGTATAGTCTGTGCAATGACACACAGTGAGCCGTGAATAAGTGTTAGTGTGTGTGTCCTGTTATAGGTTGTGTGTTGAGTCACAGTGAGCCGTGTGAGTGTGTGTGTGTGTGCAGTAAAGGTTGTGTACTTAGTTACATTGAGGTTTCTGTGTGTGTGCTCTATAGGAGGAGCATTGAGTCACAGCCAGATGTGTGTTTGTGCTACTATACCATGATCATTGAGTCACAAAGAGCCATGTGTGTATGTGTGTGTGTTTGTGTGTGTTGGTACACACTGTGCATTAAATCACAGTGAGAGTTTTGTGAGTGCTTATATAGGTTGTGTAGTGAGCCACGCTAAGCCATGGGTGTGTGTGTGTTTGTGTGTGTGTGTATGCTTGTATAGGCTGTGAACCGAGTCAAAGTTAGCTCTATATGTTGGCTGGTGTAGGCTGTGCATTGAGTCAGATTGAGATATGTGTCTGTGTTGTGTGTGCCGCTATAGGTTGTGCATTGAGTCACAGAGAGGTGTACGTGTGTCTGTGTGTAAGCTGTGCATTGATTCACAGAGAGCTGTGTGTGTGTGTATGTGTACGTGCTGGTATGGGCTGTGCATTGAGTCACAAAACACCATGTTTGTTTGTGTGGGTGTTGTTATAGGCTGGGCATTGTGTCACAGTGAGCTGTGTGTGTCCGTGTTAGTATAGGATGTGCATTGAGTCACAGTGAGCTGTGCAAATCTGTTTTCTGTGAGTGTGTTTTGGTGTGCTGGTATAGGCTGTGCATTTAGTTACATTGATACGTGTGTGTGAGGGTGTGTTTGCTGATATAGGCTGAGGATTGATTCAGTGTGAGGTGTTTGTGTGTGACTGTGCCAGTATACACTGTCCATTGAGTCACAGAGAGGCATATGAATATGAGTGTGTGTGTGTGTGCTGCTATAGGCTGTACATTGTGTCAGAGTGAGCAGTGCAAGTGTGTTTTAATGTGTGTGTGTTTTGTTGTGCTGCTATATGTTGTGTATTGAGTTACATTGATCTGTGTGTGTGAGTGTTTGTTTTCTGGCATAGGCTGAACATTGACTCAGAGTGAGGAGTACGTGAGTGTGTCAGTATACGCTGTGCATTGAGTCACAGGGAGCCATGTGAATATGTGTGTGAGTGTGCTGCTATAGGCTTTGTCTTGAGTCCCATTGAGTTGTGTATGTGTTTGTGTGCTGGTGTATGTTGTGCACTGAGTTACAATGAGCCATGTGCATGTTTGTGTGTGTACTGGTAAGGGTGGTGCATTGAGTCAGAGTGAGCAGTGTGTGTGCTGGTATAAGCTGTGCACTAAATCACACTGAGGGGTGTGTGTGTGTGTGTGTATTATAACCTGAGGATTGACTCACAGTGAGGTGTGTGTGTTTATGTGTGTGTTGTTATAGACTGTATTTTGAGTCACAGGAAGCCATGTATGTATGTGTGTGCTGCTATATGCTGTGCACTGAGGAACAATGAAGTGTTTGTGTGCCTGTGTGTGCTGTATACACTGAGCATTGAATCACTCTGAGGTGTATGTTTGCACTGGTATAGGCTGTGCAATGAGACACCATGAACCGTTGTGTGTGTGTTTGTTTGTCTTTCAATAGGCTCTGCTTTAAATCACAGTGAACCATTTATATGTTTGTGTGTGTGTTTGTGTGCTGTTATAGGGTGTGTTTTGATCACAGCTGTTTGTGTGTGTGTGTGTGTGTGTGTGTGCAGGTATATCGTGTGCATTCAGTCCCACTGAGCCGAGTGTGTTTTTTGTCTGTGAGTGTGCGTCTGTATGCGGGTATTGGCTGTGCATGGAGTCACACTGAGTCCTGCATGTGTGTGTGTGCTCTTATAGGCTGTGCTTTGTCACAGTGTACGTTTTAGTGTGTATGTGTCATGTGTTCTGGTATAAGCTGTGCTTTGAAACACAGTGAGCTGATTTGCCCCTCAGTGCTGGTCGAGGGTGTGAGTTGCGGCACAGTGAGCCATATGTGTTTGTGTTGGTACAAGCTGCACATTGAGTCTCAGTGAGCTGTCCCTGTGTTCATGTTGCCTGAATAGTGTGTGTATTGAACCACAGTGAGCCATGTGTATGCATGTGTTTGTGTAATAGGGTGTGCATTGAATGCCAGTGAGCCATGGGTGTGTGTGTGTGAGTGCTGGAATCGTCTTTGCGTTGAGTAGCAGTGAGCTATGTATGTGGGTGTGTGTTGGTATAGGCTGTGCATAGAGTCACAGTTAGCTGTTTGTTTGTGTGTGCTGGTATAATCTGTACACTAAATCCCAGTGAGGGATGTGAGTGTCTGTTTGCTCTATAGGCTGAGCATTGACTCACAGGGTGGTATGTGCGTGTGTGTTGGTTGAGACTGTGCAGTGATTCACAGGAAGCCGTGTGTGTGTGTGCTGTTATATGCTGTGCAGTGAGTAACAAGTAGGTGTGGGTGGGTCTGTGTGTGTTGTAAAAGTTGAGCATTGAGTCACTGTGTAGTGTGTGTTTGTGCTGGTATAGGCTGTGCATTGAGTCAATTTGACCTGTGTGTGTCTTTGTGTGTGTGTTGCTACAGGCTGTGCATTCAATCACAGGGAGACATATGTGTGTGTGTGTGCTGGTATATGCTATGCATTGTGTCCAAGGGAGACGAATATGTGTGTGTGTGTGTGTGTGTCTGTTGGCTGATATAGGCTGTGCTTGAGTCACAGTGAGCCTTGAATGTGTGTGTGTACTCTAAAAGGCTGTGTGTTGAATCACAGTGAGCGTTTCCCTGTGTGTGTGTGTGTGTGTGTGTGTTCCGGTATAGGCTGTGCATTGAAATGCAGTTAACTGTTTGTCTGAGTAGTGGTAGAGGGTGCGAGTTGAGGCACCATGAACCATATGTGTTTTTGTGGATATAGGCTGCACACTGAGTCACAGTGAGGCGCCTGTGTGTGTGTGTTTCCTGTATCAGCTGTGCATTGTGTCACAGTGAGCCATGTGTATGCTTGTGTGTGCTGTAATAGGCAGTGAATTGAGTCACAGTGAGCCATGGTTGTGTGTGTGTTTGTGCTGCCATAGGCTGTGAATTGAGTCACAGTGAGATCTGTGTGTGTGTGTATGAGTGTGTGTGTGTGTGTGTGCCAGTATAGGCTGTTCATAGAGTTCCAGTGAGCTGTGTGTTATGTGGTTGTATAGGCAGTGCAGTGAGCCACAGTAGTAGTGTGTGAATGTGAGCTGTATAGCTTGAGCTTTGACTCAAATTGAGGTGTGCGTGTGTGTGTGTGTGTGTGCATGTATAGGCGGTGCAGTAAGTCACAGTAAGCCGTGCCTGTGTGTGTGTTGTTACAGGCTGTACATGGGTCACTGTGAGCAGTATATGTGTGTGTGCTGTTTTTGGCTGTGATTTGAATCACAGGGAGACAAGTGTATGTGTGTGTGTGTGCTGGTATATACTACACAGTGAATCACATTGAGGTGTGTGTGTGTGTGTGTGTGTGTGCTGTATAGGCTGAGCATTGAGTCACTGTGAGGTGTGTGTTTGGGCTGCTATAGGCTGCACAGTGAGTCACAGTGAGCCACGTGTGTTTCTGTGTGTGTGTGCTCGTATTGTCTGTGCAATGAGATAGAGTGACCCGTGTATATGTGTTAGTTTGTGTGTCCGGTTATAGACTGTGCATTGAGTCACTGTGAGCCATGTGCATGTGTGTGTGTGTGTGCAGTATAGGTTGTGTACTGAGTTACATTGAGGTCTGTGTGTGTGTGCTCTATTGGATGAGCATTGAGTCTCACCGAGTTGTGTGTTTGTGTTACTATACCATGATCATTGAGTCACAATGAGCCGTGTGTGTATGTGTGTGTGTGTTTGTGCTGGTACACACTGTGCATTAAATCACAGTGAGAGTTTTGTGAGTGCTGGTATAGGTTGTGTAGTGAGTCACAATAAGCCATGTGTGTGTGTGTGTGTGTGTGTGTATGCTGGTATAGGCTGTGAACCGAGTCAAAGTGAGCTCTATGTGTTTGCTGGTGTAGGCTGTGCATTGAGTCAGATTGAGATATGTGTCTGTGTTGTGTGTGCTGCTATAGGTTGTGTATTGAGTCACAGAGAGGTGTGTGTGTGTCTGTGTGTGTGCTGGTATAAGCTGTGCATTGATTCACAGAGAGCTGTGTGTGCGTGTATGTGTGCGTGCTGGTATGGGCTGTGCATTGAGTCACAACACGCCATGTTTGTTTGTGTGGGTGCTGTTATAGGCTGGGCATTGTGTCACAGTGAGTTGTGTGTGTCCGTGTCAGTATAGGATGTGCATTGAATCACTGTGAGCTGTGCAACCCTGTTTTTTGTGTGTGTGTTTTGGTGAGCTGGTATAGGCTGTGCATTTAGTTACATTGATCCGTGTGTTTGAGGGTGTGTTTGCTGATATAGGCTGAGCATTGATTCAGAGTTAGGTGTTTGTGTGCCAGTGTACAATGTCCACTGAGTCACAGAGAGGCTTATGAATATGAGTGTGTGTGTGTGTGTGTGCTGCTATAGGCTGTACATTGTGTCAGAGTGAGCAGTGCAAGTGTGTTTTAGTGTGTGTGTGTTTTGTTGTGCTGCTATATGCTGTGTATTGAGCTACATTGATCTGTGTGTGTGAGTGTTTGTTTTCTGGCATAGGCTGAACATTGACTCAGAGTGAGGAGTACGTGAGTGTGCCAATATACGCTGTGCAATGAGTCACGGGGAGCCATGTGAATATGTGTGTGAGTGTGCTGCTATAGGCTGTGTCTTGAGTCCCATTGAGTTGTGTATGCATGTGTGTGCTGGTGTAGGTTGTGCACTGAGTTACAATGACCCATGTGTGTGTTTTTGTGTGTACTGGTAAACGATGTGCATTGAGTCACAATGAGACGTGTCTGTATGTGAGTTTGCTGCTATAGGCAAGGCTTTGAATCACAGTGAGCCGTGGGTGTGTATGTGTGTTCTGGTACATGCTGAGCATTGAGTCACAGTGAGGTGTGTGTCTGTGCGTGTGCTGGTATAGGTTTCACAATGCGTCACAGTGAGTGGTGTGTGTGTGTGTGTGCTTGTATAGGTTTTGCCTAGAGTCACAGTGAGATGTGTGTATGTTTGTGTGTGTGCCTGTCAGGGTTGTGCATTGAGTCAGAGTGAGCAGTGTGTCTGCTGGTATAAGCTGTGCACTAAATCACACTTAGGGCTGCGTGTGTGTGTGTGTTATATAGCCTGAGAATTGACTCACAGTGTGGTGTGTGTGTTTATGTGTGTTTTGGTATAGACTGTATTTTGAGTCACAGGAAGCCATGTACGTATGTGTGTGCTGGTATATGCTGTGCACTGAGTAACAATGAATTGTGTGTGTGTCTGTGTGTGCTGTACACACTGAGCATTGAATCACTCTGAGGTGTATGTTTGCACTGGTATAGGCTGTGCATTAAGGCACCATGAGCCGTTGTGTGTGTGTGTTTGTCTTTCAATAGGCTCTGCTTTAAATCACAGTGAGCCATTTATGTGTATGTGTGTGTTTGTGTGCTGATATAGGGTGTACTTTGATCACAACTGTTTTTGTGTGTGTGTGTGCTGGTATACGCTGTGCATTCAGTCCCACTGAGCCGAGTGTGTTTTTTGTTTGTGAGTGTGAGTCTGTATGCTGTTATATGCTGTGCATTGAGTCACAGTGAGCCATGCATGTGTGTGTGTGCTCTTATAGGCTGTGCTTTGTCACAATGAACGTTTTAGTGTGTATGTGTGCGTGTTGTGTGTTCTGGTATAAGCTGTGCTTTGAAACACAGTGAGCTGATTTGCGCCTGAGTGCTGGTAGAGGGTGTGAGTTGAGGCACAGTGAGCCATATGTGTTTGTGTTGGTACAGGCTGCACATTGAGTCTCAGTGTGTTGTCCCTGTGTGTGTATTGCCTGAATAGGTTGTGTATTGAGCCACAGTGAGCCATGTGTATACACGTGTTTGTGTAAAAGGCAGTGCTTTGAGCGCAAGTGAGCCATGGGTGTGTGTGTGTGAGTGCTGGAATATTCTGGGCGTTCAGTCGCTGTGAGCTATGTATGTGGGTGTATGATGGTATAAGCTGTGCATAGAGTCAGAGTTCGCTGTTTGTGTGTGTGTGCTGATATAATCTGTACACTAAATCACACTGAGGGATGTGAGTGTCTGTTTGCTGTATAGCCTGAGCATTGATTCACAGCGTGGTATGTGTGTTGTGTGTTGGTATAGTCTGTGCAGTGAGTCACACGAAGCCATGTATGTGTGTGCTGGTATGTGCTGTGCAGTGAGTAACAACTAAGGGTGTGTGTGTGTGTGTTGTAAAACATAAGCATTGAGTCACTGTGTAGTGTGTGTTTGTGATGTATAGGCTGTGAATTCAGTCACTTTGAGCTGTGTGTATCTTTGTATGTGTGTTGCTACAGGCTGTGCATTCAATCACAGTGAGCCATGTGTGTGTGTGTGTGTGTGTGTGTGTGCAGGTATATGCTGTGCATTGTGTCCAAGGGAGAGGAATATGTTTGGGTGTGTGTGTGTGTGTCTGTAGGCTGATATAGGCTGTGCTTGAGTCACAGTGAGCCTTAAATATGTGTGTGTATGTGTGTGCTCTAATAAGCCGTGTGTTGAATCACAGTGAGCTTTTCTGTGTGTGTGTGTGTGTGTGTGTGTGTTCTGGTATAGGCTGTGCATTTAAATGCAGTGAACCGTTTGTCTGAGTACTGGTAGAGGGTGCGAGTTGAGGCACCGTGAGCCATATGTGGTTTTGTTGGTATAGGTTGCACATTGAGTCTCAGTGAGGCAGCTGTGTGTGTGTGTTTTTGTATCAGCTATGCATTGAGTCACAGTGAGCCATGTGCATGCGTGCGTGTGTGCTGTAATAGGCAGTGAATTGAGTCACAGTGAGCCATGGTTGTGTGTTTGTTTGTGCTGAAATAGACTGGACATTGAGTCACAGTGATATCTGTGTGTGTGTGACTGAGTGTGTGTGTGTGTGTGCCGGTATAGGCTGTTCATAGTGTTCCAGTGAGCTGTGTGGGTTATGTGCTGGTATAGGCAGTGCAGGGAGCCACACTATTGGAGTGTGAATGTGTGCTGTATAGATTGAGCATTTACTCAAAGTGAGGGGTGTGTGTGTGTGTGTGTGCATGTATAGGCTGTGCAGTAAGTCACAGTAAGCCGTGCCTGTGTGTGTGTTGTTATAGGCCATACATGGGTCACAGTGAGCTGTATATGTGTGTGTGTGTGCTGTTTTTGGCTGTGATTTGAGTCACAGGGAGCCAAGTGTGTGTGTGTGTGCTGGTATATACTATACAGTGAATCACATTGAGGTGTGTGTGTGTGTGTGTGTGTGTGTGTGTGTGCTGTATAGGCTGAGCATTGTGTCACTGTGAGTTGTGAGTTTGGGCTGCTATAGGCTGCAGAGTGAATGACAGTGAGCCACGTGTATTTCTGTGTGTGTGTGTGCTGGTATAGTCTGTGCAATGAGACACAGTGAGCTGTGTATATGTGTTAGAGTGTGTGTCTTTTATAGGCTGTGCATTGAGTCACAGTGAGCCGTGTGCATGTGTGTGTGTGTGCAGTATAGGCTGTATACTGAGTTACTTTGAGGTCTCTGTGTGTGTGCTCTATAGGTTGATCGTTGAGTCACAGCGAGGTGTGAGTTTGTGTTGCTATACCATGATCATTGAGTCACAATGAACCATGTGTGTATGTGTGTGTGTGTGTGTGTGCTGGTACACACTGTGTATTAAATCACAGTGAGAGTTTTGTGAGTGCTGGTATAGGTTGTGTAGTGAGTCACACTAAGCCATGTCTGTGTGTGTTTGTGTGTATGCTGGTATATGCTGTGAACCGAGTCAAAGTGAGCTCTATGTGTTTGCTGGTATATGCTGAGCTTTGACTCACAGTGAGGTGTGTGTCTGTGCGTGTGCTTATATAGGTTTCACAATGAGTCACAGAGAGGTGTGTATGTGTGTGTGTGCTTGTATAGGTTTTGCCTTGAGTCACAGTGAGATGTGTGTATGTTTGTGTGTGTGCTGGTAAGGGTTGTGCATTGAGTCAGAGTGAGCAGTGTGTCTGCTGGTACAACCTGTGCACTAAATCTTAGTGATGTGTGTGTGTGTGTGTGTGTTTGTGTTACAGCCTGAGCATTGACTCACAGTGCGGTGTGTGTGTTTATGTGTGTGTTGGTATAGACCGTATTTTGAGTCACAGGAAGCCATGTATGAATGTGTGTGCTGGTATATGCTGTGCACTGAGTAACAATGAGGTGTGTGTGTGTCTGTGTGTGCTGTATACACTGAGCATTGAATCACTCTGAGGTGTATGTTTGCACTGGTGTGGGCTGTGCATTGAGGCACCGTGTGCCATTGTGTGTGCGTGTGTTTATCTTTCAATAGGCTCTGCTTTAAATCACGGTGAGCCATTTATGTGTGTGTGTGTTTGTGTGCTGATATACGGTGTGGTGTGATCCCAGCTGTTTTTGTGTGTGTGTGTGGTGGTATACGCTGTGCATTCTGTGCCACTGAGCTGAGAGTCCTTTTTGTTTGTGAGTGTGAGTCTGTATGCTGGTATAGGCTGTGCATTGAGTCACACTGAGCCATGCATGTGTGTGTGTGCTCTTATAGGCTGTGCTTTGTCACAGTGAACGTTTTAGTGTGTATGTGTGTGTGTCGTGTGTTCTGGTTTAAACTGTGCTTTGAAACACAGTGAGCTGATTTGGGTCAATGTCCTGGAGGATGTGAGTTGAGGCACAGTGAGCCATATGTGTTTGTGTCAGTACAGGCTGCACATGGAGCCTCAGTGTGTTGTCCCTGTGTGTGTATTGCCTGAATAGGCTGTGTGTTGAGCCACAGTGAGCCATGTGTATGCATATGTTTGTGTAATAGCCAGTGCCTTGGATGCCAGTGAGCCATGGGTGTGTGTGTGTGAGTGCTGGAATAGTCTGTGCGTTGAGTCGCAGTGAGCTGTGTATGTGGGTGAATGATGGTATAGGCTGTGCATAGAGTCACAGTTAGCTGATTGTGTCTGTGTGCTGGTATAATCTGTACACTAAATCACAGTGAGGGATGTAAGTGTCTGTTTGCTGTATAGCCTGAGCATTGACTCACAGGGTGGTGTGGGTGTGTGTGTGTTGGTAGAGACTCTGCAGTGAGTCACACGAAGCTCTGTATGTGTGTGCTTGTATATGCTGTGCAGTGAGTAAAAACTAGTTGTGGGTGGGTCTGTGTGTGTGGTAAAATGTAAGCATTGAGTCACTGTGTAGTGTGTGTTTGTGCTGGTATAGGCTGTGCATTCAGTCACTTTGAGCTGTGTGTGTCTTTGTGTGTGTGTTGCTACAGGCTGTGCATTCAATCACAGTGAGCCATGTGTGTTTGTGTGTGCTGTTATATGCTATGCATTGTGTCCAAGGGAGACGAATATATTTGTGTGTGTGTGTGTCTGTAGGCTGATATAGGCCTGCTTGTGTCACAGTCAGTCTTGAATGTGTGTGTGTATGTGTGTGCTCTAATAGGCCATGTGTTGAATAACGGTGAGCGTTTCTGTGTGTGTGTGTGTTTGTGTGTGTTCTGGTATAAGTTGTGCATTAAAATGCAGTGAACCGTTTGTCTGAGTACTGGTAGAGGGTGCGAGTTGAGGCACCTTGAGCCATATGTGTTTTTGCTGGTATAGGCTGCACATTGAGTCACAGTGTGGCGCCTGTGTGTGTGTGTTTCCTGAATCAGCTATGCATTGAGTCACAGTGAGCCATGTGTATGCGTGTGTGTGCTGTAATAGGCAGTGAATTGAGTCACAGTGAACCATGGTTGTGTGTGTGTTTGTGCTGCAATAGGCTGTGCATTGTGTCACAGTGATATCTGTGTGTGTGTGTCTGAGTGTGTGTGTGTGTGTGTGCTGGTATAGGCTGTTCATAGAGTTCCAGTGACCTGTGTGGGTTATGTGCTGGTATAGGCAGTGCAGTGAGCCACACTAGTGGTGTGTGAGTGTGTGCTGTATAGCTAAAGCATTGACTCAAAGTGAGGGGTGTGTGTGTTTGTGTGTGCATGTGTAGGTGGTGTAGTAAGTCACAGTAAGCCGTGCCTGTGTGTGTGTTGTTATAGGCTGTACATGTGTCACAGTGAGCTGTATATGTGTGTGTGTGTCCTGTTTTCGACAGCGATTTGAGTCACAGGGAGCCAAGTGTGTGTGTGTGTGCTGGTATATACTATACAGTAAATCACATTGAGGTGTGTGTGTGTGTGTGTGTGTGTGCTGTATAGGGTGAGCATTGAGTCACTGTGAGGTGTGTGTTTGGGCTGCTATAGGTGCACAGTGAATCACAGTGAGCCACGTGTGTTTCTGTGTGTGTGTGTGCTGGTATAGTCTGTGCAATGACACACAGTGAGCCGTGAATAAGTGTTAGTGTGTGTGTCCTGTTATAGGTTGTGTGTTGAGTCACAGTGAGCCGTGTGAGTGTGTGTGTGTGTGCAGTAAAGGTTGTGTACTTAGTTACATTGAGGTTTCTGTGTGTGTGCTCTATAGGAGGAGCATTGAGTCACAGCCAGATGTGTGTTTGTGCTACTATACCATGATCATTGAGTCACAAAGAGCCATGTGTGTATGTGTGTGTGTTTGTGTGTGTTGGTACACACTGTGCATTAAATCACAGTGAGAGTTTTGTGAGTGCTTATATAGGTTGTGTAGTGAGCCACGCTAAGCCATGGGTGTGTGTGTGTTTGTGTGTGTGTGTATGCTTGTATAGGCTGTGAACCGAGTCAAAGTTAGCTCTATATGTTGGCTGGTGTAGGCTGTGCATTGAGTCAGATTGAGATATGTGTCTGTGTTGTGTGTGCTGCTATAGGTTGTGCATTGAGTCACAGAGAGGTGTACGTGTGTCTGTGTGTAAGCTGTGCATTGATTCACAGAGAGCTGTGTGTGTGTGTATGTGTACGTGCTGGTATGGGCTGTGCATTGAGTCACAAAACACCATGTTTGTTTGTGTGGGTGTTGTTATAGGCTGGGCATTGTGTCACAGTGAGCTGTGTGTGTCCGTGTTAGTATAGGATGTGCATTGAGTCACAGTGAGCTGTGCAAATCTGTTTTCTGTGAGTGTGTTTTGGTGTGCTGGTATAGGCTGTGCATTTAGTTACATTGATACGTGTGTGTGAGGGTGTGTTTGCTGATATAGGCTGAGGATTGATTCAGTGTGAGGTGTTTGTGTGTGACTGTGCCAGTATACACTGTCCATTGAGTCACAGAGAGGCATATGAATATGAGTGTGTGTGTGTGTGCTGCTATAGGCTGTACATTGTGTCAGAGTGAGCAGTGCAAGTGTGTTTTAATGTGTGTGTGTTTTGTTGTGCTGCTATATGCTGTGTATTGAGTTACATTGATCTGTGTGTGTGAGTGTTTGTTTTCTGGCATAGGCTGAACATTGACTCAGAGTGAGGAGTACGTGAGTGTGTCAGTATACGCTGTGCATTGAGTCACAGGGAGCCATGTGAATATGTGTGTGAGTGTGCTGCTATAGGCTTTGTCTTGAGTCCCATTGAGTTGTGTATGTGTTTGTGTGCTGGTGTATGTTGTGCACTGAGTTACAATGAGCCATGTGCATGTTTGTGTGTGTACTGGTAAGGGTGGTGCATTGAGTCAGAGTGAGCAGTGTGTGTGCTGGTATAAGCTGTGCACTAAATCACACTGAGGGGTGTGTGTGTGTGTGTGTATTATAACCTGAGGATTGACTCACAGTGAGGTGTGTGTGTTTATGTGTGTGTTGTTATAGACTGTATTTTGAGTCACAGGAAGCCATGTATGTATGTGTGTGCTGCTATATGCTGTGCACTGAGGAACAATGAAGTGTTTGTGTGCCTGTGTGTGCTGTATACACTGAGCATTGAATCACTCTGAGGTGTATGTTTGCACTGGTATAGGCTGTGCAATGAGACACCATGAACCGTTGTGTGTGTGTTTGTTTGTCTTTCAATAGGCTCTGCTTTAAATCACAGTGAACCATTTATATGTTTGTGTGTGTGTTTGTGTGCTGTTATAGGGTGTGTTTTGATCACAGCTGTTTGTGTGTGTGTGTGTGTGTGTGTGTGTGCAGGTATATCGTGTGCATTCAGTCCCACTGAGCCGAGTGTGTTTTTTGTCTGTGAGTGTGCGTCTGTATGCGGGTATTGGCTGTGCATGGAGTCACACTGAGTCCTGCATGTGTGTGTGTGCTCTTATAGGCTGTGCTTTGTCACAGTGTACGTTTTAGTGTGTATGTGTCATGTGTTCTGGTATAAGCTGTGCTTTGAAACACAGTGAGCTGATTTGCCCCTCAGTGCTGGTCGAGGGTGTGAGTTGCGGCACAGTGAGCCATATGTGTTTGTGTTGGTACAAGCTGCACATTGAGTCTCAGTGAGCTGTCCCTGTGTTCATGTTGCCTGAATAGTGTGTGTATTGAACCACAGTGAGCCATGTGTATGCATGTGTTTGTGTAATAGGGTGTGCATTGAATGCCAGTGAGCCATGGGTGTGTGTGTGTGAGTGCTGGAATCGTCTTTGCGTTGAGTAGCAGTGAGCTATGTATGTGGGTGTGTGTTGGTATAGGCTGTGCATAGAGTCACAGTTAGCTGTTTGTTTGTGTGTGCTGGTATAATCTGTACACTAAATCCCAGTGAGGGATGTGAGTGTCTGTTTGCTCTATAGGCTGAGCATTGACTCACAGGGTGGTATGTGCGTGTGTGTTGGTTGAGACTGTGCAGTGATTCACAGGAAGCCGTGTGTGTGTGTGCTGTTATATGCTGTGCAGTGAGTAACAAGTAGGTGTGGGTGGGTCTGTGTGTGTTGTAAAAGTTGAGCATTGAGTCACTGTGTAGTGTGTGTTTGTGCTGGTATAGGCTGTGCATTGAGTCAATTTGACCTGTGTGTGTCTTTGTGTGTGTGTTGCTACAGGCTGTGCATTCAATCACAGGGAGACATATGTGTGTGTGTGTGCTGGTATATGCTATGCATTGTGTCCAAGGGAGACGAATATGTGTGTGTGTGTGTGTGTGTGTCTGTTGGCTGATATAGGCTGTGCTTGAGTCACAGTGAGCCTTGAATGTGTGTGTGTACTCTAAAAGGCTGTGTGTTGAATCACAGTGAGCGTTTCCCTGTGTGTGTGTGTGTGTGTGTGTGTTCCGGTATAGGCTGTGCATTGAAATGCAGTTAACTGTTTGTCTGAGTAGTGGTAGAGGGTGCGAGTTGAGGCACCATGAACCATATGTGTTTTTGTGGATATAGGCTGCACACTGAGTCACAGTGAGGCGCCTGTGTGTGTGTGTTTCCTGTATCAGCTGTGCATTGTGTCACAGTGAGCCATGTGTATGCTTGTGTGTGCTGTAATAGGCAGTGAATTGAGTCACAGTGAGCCATGGTTGTGTGTGTGTTTGTGCTGCCATAGGCTGTGAATTGAGTCACAGTGAGATCTGTGTGTGTGTGTATGAGTGTGTGTGTGTGTGTGTGCCAGTATAGGCTGTTCATAGAGTTCCAGTGAGCTGTGTGTTATGTGGTTGTATAGGCAGTGCAGTGAGCCACAGTAGTAGTGTGTGAATGTGAGCTGTATAGCTTGAGCTTTGACTCAAATTGAGGTGTGCGTGTGTGTGTGTGTGTGTGCATGTATAGGCGGTGCAGTAAGTCACAGTAAGCCGTGCCTGTGTGTGTGTTGTTACAGGCTGTACATGGGTCACTGTGAGCAGTATATGTGTGTGTGCTGTTTTTGGCTGTGATTTGAATCACAGGGAGACAAGTGTATGTGTGTGTGTGTGCTGGTATATACTACACAGTGAATCACATTGAGGTGTGTGTGTGTGTGTGTGTGTGTGCTGTATAGGCTGAGCATTGAGTCACTGTGAGGTGTGTGTTTGGGCTGCTATAGGCTGCACAGTGAGTCACAGTGAGCCACGTGTGTTTCTGTGTGTGTGTGCTCGTATTGTCTGTGCAATGAGATAGAGTGACCCGTGTATATGTGTTAGTTTGTGTGTCCGGTTATAGACTGTGCATTGAGTCACTGTGAGCCATGTGCATGTGTGTGTGTGTGTGCAGTATAGGTTGTGTACTGAGTTACATTGAGGTCTGTGTGTGTGTGCTCTATTGGATGAGCATTGAGTCTCACCGAGGTGTGTGTTTGTGTTACTATACCATGATCATTGAGTCACAATGAGCCGTGTGTGTATGTGTGTGTGTGTTTGTGCTGGTACACACTGTGCATTAAATCACAGTGAGAGTTTTGTGAGTGCTGGTATAGGTTGTGTAGTGAGTCACAATAAGCCATGTGTGTGTGTGTGTGTGTGTGTGTATGCTGGTATAGGCTGTGAACCGAGTCAAAGTGAGCTCTATGTGTTTGCTGGTGTAGGCTGTGCATTGAGTCAGATTGAGATATGTGTCTGTGTTGTGTGTGCTGCTATAGGTTGTGTATTGAGTCACAGAGAGGTGTGTGTGTGTCTGTGTGTGTGCTGGTATAAGCTGTGCATTGATTCACAGAGAGCTGTGTGTGCGTGTATGTGTGCGTGCTGGTATGGGCTGTGCATTGAGTCACAACACGCCATGTTTGTTTGTGTGGGTGCTGTTATAGGCTGGGCATTGTGTCACAGTGAGTTGTGTGTGTCCGTGTCAGTATAGGATGTGCATTGAATCACTGTGAGCTGTGCAACCCTGTTTTTTGTGTGTGTGTTTTGGTGAGCTGGTATAGGCTGTGCATTTAGTTACATTGATCCGTGTGTTTGAGGGTGTGTTTGCTGATATAGGCTGAGCATTGATTCAGAGTTAGGTGTTTGTGTGCCAGTGTACAATGTCCACTGAGTCACAGAGAGGCTTATGAATATGAGTGTGTGTGTGTGTGTGTGCTGCTATAGGCTGTACATTGTGTCAGAGTGAGCAGTGCAAGTGTGTTTTAGTGTGTGTGTGTTTTGTTGTGCTGCTATATGCTGTGTATTGAGCTACATTGATCTGTGTGTGTGAGTGTTTGTTTTCTGGCATAGGCTGAACATTGACTCAGAGTGAGGAGTACGTGAGTGTGCCAATATACGCTGTGCAATGAGTCACGGGGAGCCATGTGAATATGTGTGTGAGTGTGCTGCTATAGGCTGTGTCTTGAGTCCCATTGAGTTGTGTATGCATGTGTGTGCTGGTGTAGGTTGTGCACTGAGTTACAATGACCCATGTGTGTGTTTTTGTGTGTACTGGTAAACGATGTGCATTGAGTCACAATGAGACGTGTCTGTATGTGAGTTTGCTGCTATAGGCAAGGCTTTGAATCACAGTGAGCCGTGGGTGTGTATGTGTGTTCTGGTACATGCTGAGCATTGAGTCACAGTGAGGTGTGTGTCTGTGCGTGTGCTGGTATAGGTTTCACAATGCGTCACAGTGAGTGGTGTGTGTGTGTGTGTGCTTGTATAGGTTTTGCCTAGAGTCACAGTGAGATGTGTGTATGTTTGTGTGTGTGCCTGTCAGGGTTGTGCATTGAGTCAGAGTGAGCAGTGTGTCTGCTGGTATAAGCTGTGCACTAAATCACACTTAGGGCTGCGTGTGTGTGTGTGTTATATAGCCTGAGAATTGACTCACAGTGTGGTGTGTGTGTTTATGTGTGTTTTGGTATAGACTGTATTTTGAGTCACAGGAAGCCATGTACGTATGTGTGTGCTGGTATATGCTGTGCACTGAGTAACAATGAATTGTGTGTGTGTCTGTGTGTGCTGTACACACTGAGCATTGAATCACTCTGAGGTGTATGTTTGCACTGGTATAGGCTGTGCATTAAGGCACCATGAGCCGTTGTGTGTGTGTGTTTGTCTTTCAATAGGCTCTGCTTTAAATCACAGTGAGCCATTTATGTGTATGTGTGTGTTTGTGTGCTGATATAGGGTGTACTTTGATCACAACTGTTTTTGTGTGTGTGTGTGCTGGTATACGCTGTGCATTCAGTCCCACTGAGCCGAGTGTGTTTTTTGTTTGTGAGTGTGAGTCTGTATGCTGTTATATGCTGTGCATTGAGTCACAGTGAGCCATGCATGTGTGTGTGTGCTCTTATAGGCTGTGCTTTGTCACAATGAACGTTTTAGTGTGTATGTGTGCGTGTTGTGTGTTCTGGTATAAGCTGTGCTTTGAAACACAGTGAGCTGATTTGCGCCTGAGTGCTGGTAGAGGGTGTGAGTTGAGGCACAGTGAGCCATATGTGTTTGTGTTGGTACAGGCTGCACATTGAGTCTCAGTGTGTTGTCCCTGTGTGTGTATTGCCTGAATAGGTTGTGTATTGAGCCACAGTGAGCCATGTGTATACACGTGTTTGTGTAAAAGGCAGTGCTTTGAGCGCAAGTGAGCCATGGGTGTGTGTGTGTGAGTGCTGGAATATTCTGGGCGTTCAGTCGCTGTGAGCTATGTATGTGGGTGTATGATGGTATAAGCTGTGCATAGAGTCAGAGTTCGCTGTTTGTGTGTGTGTGCTGATATAATCTGTACACTAAATCACACTGAGGGATGTGAGTGTCTGTTTGCTGTATAGCCTGAGCATTGATTCACAGCGTGGTATGTGTGTTGTGTGTTGGTATAGTCTGTGCAGTGAGTCACACGAAGCCATGTATGTGTGTGCTGGTATGTGCTGTGCAGTGAGTAACAACTAAGGGTGTGTGTGTGTGTGTTGTAAAACATAAGCATTGAGTCACTGTGTAGTGTGTGTTTGTGATGTATAGGCTGTGAATTCAGTCACTTTGAGCTGTGTGTATCTTTGTATGTGTGTTGCTACAGGCTGTGCATTCAATCACAGTGAGCCATGTGTGTGTGTGTGTGTGTGTGTGTGTGCAGGTATATGCTGTGCATTGTGTCCAAGGGAGAGGAATATGTTTGGGTGTGTGTGTGTGTGTCTGTAGGCTGATATAGGCTGTGCTTGAGTCACAGTGAGCCTTAAATATGTGTGTGTATGTGTGTGCTCTAATAAGCCGTGTGTTGAATCACAGTGAGCTTTTCTGTGTGTGTGTGTGTGTGTGTGTGTGTTCTGGTATAGGCTGTGCATTTAAATGCAGTGAACCGTTTGTCTGAGTACTGGTAGAGGGTGCGAGTTGAGGCACCGTGAGCCATATGTGGTTTTGTTGGTATAGGTTGCACATTGAGTCTCAGTGAGGCAGCTGTGTGTGTGTGTTTTTGTATCAGCTATGCATTGAGTCACAGTGAGCCATGTGCATGCGTGCGTGTGTGCTGTAATAGGCAGTGAATTGAGTCACAGTGAGCCATGGTTGTGTGTTTGTTTGTGCTGAAATAGACTGGACATTGAGTCACAGTGATATCTGTGTGTGTGTGACTGAGTGTGTGTGTGTGTGTGCCGGTATAGGCTGTTCATAGTGTTCCAGTGAGCTGTGTGGGTTATGTGCTGGTATAGGCAGTGCAGGGAGCCACACTATTGGAGTGTGAATGTGTGCTGTATAGATTGAGCATTTACTCAAAGTGAGGGGTGTGTGTGTGTGTGTGTGCATGTATAGGCTGTGCAGTAAGTCACAGTAAGCCGTGCCTGTGTGTGTGTTGTTATAGGCCATACATGGGTCACAGTGAGCTGTATATGTGTGTGTGTGTGCTGTTTTTGGCTGTGATTTGAGTCACAGGGAGCCAAGTGTGTGTGTGTGTGCTGGTATATACTATACAGTGAATCACATTGAGGTGTGTGTGTGTGTGTGTGTGTGTGTGTGTGTGTGCTGTATAGGCTGAGCATTGTGTCACTGTGAGTTGTGAGTTTGGGCTGCTATAGGCTGCAGAGTGAATGACAGTGAGCCACGTGTATTTCTGTGTGTGTGTGTGCTGGTATAGTCTGTGCAATGAGACACAGTGAGCTGTGTATATGTGTTAGAGTGTGTGTCTTTTATAGGCTGTGCATTGAGTCACAGTGAGCCGTGTGCATGTGTGTGTGTGTGCAGTATAGGCTGTATACTGAGTTACTTTGAGGTCTCTGTGTGTGTGCTCTATAGGTTGATCGTTGAGTCACAGCGAGGTGTGAGTTTGTGTTGCTATACCATGATCATTGAGTCACAATGAACCATGTGTGTATGTGTGTGTGTGTGTGTGTGCTGGTACACACTGTGTATTAAATCACAGTGAGAGTTTTGTGAGTGCTGGTATAGGTTGTGTAGTGAGTCACACTAAGCCATGTCTGTGTGTGTTTGTGTGTATGCTGGTATATGCTGTGAACCGAGTCAAAGTGAGCTCTATGTGTTTGCTGGTATATGCTGAGCTTTGACTCACAGTGAGGTGTGTGTCTGTGCGTGTGCTTATATAGGTTTCACAATGAGTCACAGAGAGGTGTGTATGTGTGTGTGTGCTTGTATAGGTTTTGCCTTGAGTCACAGTGAGATGTGTGTATGTTTGTGTGTGTGCTGGTAAGGGTTGTGCATTGAGTCAGAGTGAGCAGTGTGTCTGCTGGTACAACCTGTGCACTAAATCTTAGTGATGTGTGTGTGTGTGTGTGTGTTTGTGTTACAGCCTGAGCATTGACTCACAGTGCGGTGTGTGTGTTTATGTGTGTGTTGGTATAGACCGTATTTTGAGTCACAGGAAGCCATGTATGAATGTGTGTGCTGGTATATGCTGTGCACTGAGTAACAAAGAGGTGTGTGTGTGTCTGTGTGTGCTGTATACACTGAGCATTGAATCACTCTGAGGTGTATGTTTGCACTGGTGTGGGCTGTGCATTGAGGCACCGTGTGCCATTGTGTGTGCGTGTGTTTATCTTTCAATAGGCTCTGCTTTAAATCACGGTGAGCCATTTATGTGTGTGTGTGTTTGTGTGCTGATATACGGTGTGGTGTGATCACAGCTGTTTTTGTGTGTGTGTGTGGTGGTATACGCTGTGCATTCTGTGCCACTGAGCTGAGAGTCCTTTTTGTTTGTGAGTGTGAGTCTGTATGCTGGTATAGGCTGTGCATTGAGTCACACTGAGCCATGCATGTGTGTGTGTGCTCTTATAGGCTGTGCTTTGTCACAGTGAACGTTTTAGTGTGTATGTGTGTGTGTCGTGTGTTCTGGTTTAAACTGTGCTTTGAAACACAGTGAGCTGATTTGGGTCAATGTCCTGGAGGATGTGAGTTGAGGCACAGTGAGCCATATGTGTTTGTGTCAGTACAGGCTGCACATGGAGCCTCAGTGTGTTGTCCCTGTGTGTGTATTGCCTGAATAGGCTGTGTGTTGAGCCACAGTGAGCCATGTGTATGCATATGTTTGTGTAATAGCCAGTGCCTTGGATGCCAGTGAGCCATGGGTGTGTGTGTGTGAGTGCTGGAATAGTCTGTGCGTTGAGTCGCAGTGAGCTGTGTATGTGGGTGAATGATGGTATAGGCTGTGCATAGAGTCACAGTTAGCTGATTGTGTCTGTGTGCTGGTATAATCTGTACACTAAATCACAGTGAGGGATGTAAGTGTCTGTTTGCTGTATAGCCTGAGCATTGACTCACAGGGTGGTGTGGGTGTGTGTGTGTTGGTAGAGACTCTGCAGTGAGTCACACGAAGCTCTGTATGTGTGTGCTTGTATATGCTGTGCAGTGAGTAAAAACTAGTTGTGGGTGGGTCTGTGTGTGTGGTAAAATGTAAGCATTGAGTCACTGTGTAGTGTGTGTTTGTGCTGGTATAGGCTGTGCATTCAGTCACTTTGAGCTGTGTGTGTCTTTGTGTGTGTGTTGCTACAGGCTGTGCATTCAATCACAGTGAGCCATGTGTGTTTGTGTGTGCTGTTATATGCTATGCATTGTGTCCAAGGGAGACGAATATATTTGTGTGTGTGTGTGTCTGTAGGCTGATATAGGCCTGCTTGTGTCACAGTCAGTCTTGAATGTGTGTGTGTATGTGTGTGCTCTAATAGGCCATGTGTTGAATAACGGTGAGCGTTTCTGTGTGTGTGTGTGTTTGTGTGTGTTCTGGTATAAGTTGTGCATTAAAATGCAGTGAACCGTTTGTCTGAGTACTGGTAGAAGGTGCGAGTTGAGGCACCTTGAGCCATATGTGTTTTTGCTGGTATAGGCTGCACATTGAGTCACAGTGTGGCGCCTGTGTGTGTGTGTTTCCTGAATCAGCTATGCATTGAGTCACAGTGAGCCATGTGTATGCGTGTGTGTGCTGTAATAGGCAGTGAATTGAGTCACAGTGAACCATGGTTGTGTGTGTGTTTGTGCTGCAATAGGCTGTGCATTGTGTCACAGTGAGATCTGTGTGTGTGTGTCTGAGTGTGTGTGTGTGTGTGTGCTGGTATAGGCTGTTCATAGAGTTCCAGTGACCTGTGTGGGTTATGTGCTGGTATAGGCAGTGCAGTGAGCCACACTAGTGGTGTGTGAGTGTGTGCTGTATAGCTAAAGCATTGACTCAAAGTGAGGGGTGTGTGTGTTTGTGTGTGCATGTCTAGGTGGTGTAGTAAGTCACAGTAAGCCGTGCCTGTGTGTGTGTTGTTATAGGCTGTACATGTGTCACAGTGAGCTGTATATGTGTGTGTGTGTCCTGTTTTCGACAGCGATTTGAGTCACAGGGAGCCAAGTGTGTGTGTGTGTGCTGGTATATACTATACAGTAAATCACATTGAGGTGTGTGTGTGTGTGTGTGTGTGTGCTGTATAGGGTGAGCATTGAGTCACTGTGAGGTGTGTGTTTGGGCTGCTATAGGTGCACAGTGAATCACAGTGAGCCACGTGTGTTTCTGTGTGTGTGTGTGCTGGTATAGTCTGTGCAATGACACACAGTGAGCCGTGAATAAGTGTTAGTGTGTGTGTCCTGTTATAGGTTGTGTGTTGAGTCACAGTGAGCCGTGTGAGTGTGTGTGTGTGTGCAGTAAAGGTTGTGTACTTAGTTACATTGAGGTTTCTGTGTGTGTGCTCTATAGGAGGAGCATTGAGTCACAGCCAGATGTGTGTTTGTGCTACTATACCATGATCATTGAGTCACAAAGAGCCATGTGTGTATGTGTGTGTGTTTGTGTGTGTTGGTACACACTGTGCATTAAATCACAGTGAGAGTTTTGTGAGTGCTTATATAGGTTGTGTAGTGAGCCACGCTAAGCCATGGGTGTGTGTGTGTTTGTGTGTGTGTGTATGCTTGTATAGGCTGTGAACCGAGTCAAAGTTAGCTCTATATGTTGGCTGGTGTAGGCTGTGCATTGAGTCAGATTGAGATATGTGTCTGTGTTGTGTGTGCCGCTATAGGTTGTGCATTGAGTCACAGAGAGGTGTACGTGTGTCTGTGTGTAAGCTGTGCATTGATTCACAGAGAGCTGTGTGTGTGTGTATGTGTACGTGCTGGTATGGGCTGTGCATTGAGTCACAAAACACCATGTTTGTTTGTGTGGGTGTTGTTATAGGCTGGGCATTGTGTCACAGTGAGCTGTGTGTGTCCGTGTTAGTATAGGATGTGCATTGAGTCACAGTGAGCTGTGCAAATCTGTTTTCTGTGAGTGTGTTTTGGTGTGCTGGTATAGGCTGTGCATTTAGTTACATTGATACGTGTGTGTGAGGGTGTGTTTGCTGATATAGGCTGAGGATTGATTCAGTGTGAGGTGTTTGTGTGTGACTGTGCCAGTATACACTGTCCATTGAGTCACAGAGAGGCATATGAATATGAGTGTGTGTGTGTGTGCTGCTATAGGCTGTACATTGTGTCAGAGTGAGCAGTGCAAGTGTGTTTTAATGTGTGTGTGTTTTGTTGTGCTGCTATATGCTGTGTATTGAGTTACATTGATCTGTGTGTGTGAGTGTTTGTTTTCTGGCATAGGCTGAACATTGACTCAGAGTGAGGAGTACGTGAGTGTGTCAGTATACGCTGTGCATTGAGTCACAGGGAGCCATGTGAATATGTGTGTGAGTGTGCTGCTATAGGCTTTGTCTTGAGTCCCATTGAGTTGTGTATGTGTTTGTGTGCTGGTGTATGTTGTGCACTGAGTTACAATGAGCCATGTGCATGTTTGTGTGTGTACTGGTAAGGGTGGTGCATTGAGTCAGAGTGAGCAGTGTGTGTGCTGGTATAAGCTGTGCACTAAATCACACTGAGGGGTGTGTGTGTGTGTGTGTATTATAACCTGAGGATTGACTCACAGTGAGGTGTGTGTGTTTATGTGTGTGTTGTTATAGACTGTATTTTGAGTCACAGGAAGCCATGTATGTATGTGTGTGCTGCTATATGCTGTGCACTGAGGAACAATGAAGTGTTTGTGTGCCTGTGTGTGCTGTATACACTGAGCATTGAATCACTCTGAGGTGTATGTTTGCACTGGTATAGGCTGTGCAATGAGACACCATGAACCGTTGTGTGTGTGTTTGTTTGTCTTTCAATAGGCTCTGCTTTAAATCACAGTGAACCATTTATGTTTGTGTGTGTGTTTGTGTGCTGTTATAGGGTGTGTTTTGATCACAGCTGTTTGTGTGTGTGTGTGTGTGTGTGTGTGTGCAGGTATATCGTGTGCATTCAGTCCCACTGAGCCGAGTGTGTTTTTTGTCTGTGAGTGTGCGTCTGTATGCGGGTATTGGCTGTGCATGGAGTCACACTGAGTCCTGCATGTGTGTGTGTGCTCTTATAGGCTGTGCTTTGTCACAGTGTACGTTTTAGTGTGTATGTGTCATGTGTTCTGGTATAAGCTGTGCTTTGAAACACAGTGAGCTGATTTGCCCCTCAGTGCTGGTCGAGGGTGTGAGTTGCGGCACAGTGAGCCATATGTGTTTGTGTTGGTACAAGCTGCACATTGAGTCTCAGTGAGCTGTCCCTGTGTTCATGTTGCCTGAATAGTGTGTGTATTGAACCACAGTGAGCCATGTGTATGCATGTGTTTGTGTAATAGGGTGTGCATTGAATGCCAGTGAGCCATGGGTGTGTGTGTGTGAGTGCTGGAATCGTCTTTGCGTTGAGTAGCAGTGAGCTATGTATGTGGGTGTGTGTTGGTATAGGCTGTGCATAGAGTCACAGTTAGCTGTTTGTTTGTGTGTGCTGGTATAATCTGTACACTAAATCCCAGTGAGGGATGTGAGTGTCTGTTTGCTCTATAGGCTGAGCATTGACTCACAGGGTGGTATGTGCGTGTGTGTTGGTTGAGACTGTGCAGTGATTCACAGGAAGCCGTGTGTGTGTGTGCTGTTATATGCTGTGCAGTGAGTAACAAGTAGGTGTGGGTGGGTCTGTGTGTGTTGTAAAAGTTGAGCATTGAGTCACTGTGTAGTGTGTGTTTGTGCTGGTATAGGCTGTGCATTGAGTCAATTTGACCTGTGTGTGTCTTTGTGTGTGTGTTGCTACAGGCTGTGCATTCAATCACAGGGAGACATATGTGTGTGTGTGTGCTGGTATATGCTATGCATTGTGTCCAAGGGAGACGAATATGTGTGTGTGTGTGTGTGTGTGTCTGTTGGCTGATATAGGCTGTGCTTGAGTCACAGTGAGCCTTGAATGTGTGTGTGTACTCTAAAAGGCTGTGTGTTGAATCACAGTGAGCGTTTCCCTGTGTGTGTGTGTGTGTGTGTGTGTTCCGGTATAGGCTGTGCATTGAAATGCAGTTAACTGTTTGTCTGAGTAGTGGTAGAGGGTGCGAGTTGAGGCACCATGAACCATATGTGTTTTTGTGGATATAGGCTGCACACTGAGTCACAGTGAGGCGCCTGTGTGTGTGTGTTTCCTGTATCAGCTGTGCATTGTGTCACAGTGAGCCATGTGTATGCTTGTGTGTGCTGTAATAGGCAGTGAATTGAGTCACAGTGAGCCATGGTTGTGTGTGTGTTTGTGCTGCCATAGGCTGTGAATTGAGTCACAGTGAGATCTGTGTGTGTGTGTATGAGTGTGTGTGTGTGTGTGTGCCAGTATAGGCTGTTCATAGAGTTCCAGTGAGCTGTGTGTTATGTGGTTGTATAGGCAGTGCAGTGAGCCACAGTAGTAGTGTGTGAATGTGAGCTGTATAGCTTGAGCTTTGACTCAAATTGAGGTGTGCGTGTGTGTGTGTGTGTGTGCATGTATAGGCGGTGCAGTAAGTCACAGTAAGCCGTGCCTGTGTGTGTGTTGTTACAGGCTGTACATGGGTCACTGTGAGCAGTATATGTGTGTGTGCTGTTTTTGGCTGTGATTTGAATCACAGGGAGACAAGTGTATGTGTGTGTGTGTGCTGGTATATACTACACAGTGAATCACATTGAGGTGTGTGTGTGTGTGTGTGTGTGTGCTGTATAGGCTGAGCATTGAGTCACTGTGAGGTGTGTGTTTGGGCTGCTATAGGCTGCACAGTGAGTCACAGTGAGCGACGTGTGTTTCTGTGTGTGTGTGCTCGTATTGTCTGTGCAATGAGATAGAGTGACCCGTGTATATGTGTTAGTTTGTGTGTCCGGTTATAGACTGTGCATTGAGTCACTGTGAGCCATGTGCATGTGTGTGCGTGTGTGCAGTATAGGTTGTGTACTGAGTTACATTGAGGTCTGTGTGTGTGTGCTCTATTGGATGAGCATTGAGTCTCACCGAGGTGTGTGTTTGTGTTACTATACCATGATCATTGAGTCACAATGAGCCGTGTGTGTATGTGTGTGTGTGTTTGTGCTGGTACACACTGTGCATTAAATCACAGTGAGAGTTTTGTGAGTGCTGGTATAGGTTGTGTAGTGAGTCACAATAAGCCATGTGTGTGTGTGTGTGTGTGTGTGTATGCTGGTATAGGCTGTGAACCGAGTCAAAGTGAGCTCTATGTGTTTGCTGGTGTAGGCTGTGCATTGAGTCAGATTGAGATATGTGTCTGTGTTGTGTGTGCTGCTATAGGTTGTGTATTGAGTCACAGAGAGGTGTGTGTGTGTCTGTGTGTGTGCTGGTATAAGCTGTGCATTGATTCACAGAGAGCTGTGTGTGCGTGTATGTGTGCGTGCTGGTATGGGCTGTGCATTGAGTCACAACACGCCATGTTTGTTTGTGTGGGTGCTGTTATAGGCTGGGCATTGTGTCACAGTGAGTTGTGTGTGTCCGTGTCAGTATAGGATGTGCATTGAATCACTGTGAGCTGTGCAACCCTGTTTTTTGTGTGTGTGTTTTGGTGAGCTGGTATAGGCTGTGCATTTAGTTACATTGATCCGTGTGTTTGAGGGTGTGTTTGCTGATATAGGCTGAGCATTGATTCAGAGTTAGGTGTTTGTGTGCCAGTGTACAATGTCCACTGAGTCACAGAGAGGCTTATGAATATGAGTGTGTGTGTGTGTGTGTGCTGCTATAGGCTGTACATTGTGTCAGAGTGAGCAGTGCAAGTGTGTTTTAGTGTGTGTGTGTTTTGTTGTGCTGCTATATGCTGTGTATTGAGCTACATTGATCTGTGTGTGTGAGTGTTTGTTTTCTGGCATAGGCTGAACATTGACTCAGAGTGAGGAGTACGTGAGTGTGCCAATATACGCTGTGCAATGAGTCACGGGGAGCCATGTGAATATGTGTGTGAGTGTGCTGCTATAGGCTGTGTCTTGAGTCCCATTGAGTTGTGTATGCATGTGTGTGCTGGTGTAGGTTGTGCACTGAGTTACAATGACCCATGTGTGTGTTTTTGTGTGTACTGGTAAACGATGTGCATTGAGTCACAATGAGACGTGTCTGTATGTGAGTTTGCTGCTATAGGCAAGGCTTTGAATCACAGTGAGCCGTGGGTGTGTATGTGTGTTCTGGTACATGCTGAGCATTGAGTCACAGTGAGGTGTGTGTCTGTGCGTGTGCTGGTATAGGTTTCACAATGCGTCACAGTGAGTGGTGTGTGTGTGTGCTTGTATAGGTTTTGCCTAGAGTCACAGTGAGATGTGTGTATGTTTGTGTGTGTGCCTGTCAGGGTTGTGCATTGAGTCAGAGTGAGCAGTGTGTCTGCTGGTATAAGCTGTGCACTAAATCACACTTAGGGCTGCGTGTGTGTGTGTGTTATATAGCCTGAGAATTGACTCACAGTGTGGTGTGTGTGTTTATGTGTGTTTTGGTATAGACTGTATTTTGAGTCACAGGAAGCCATGTACGTATGTGTGTGCTGGTATATGCTGTGCACTGAGTAACAATGAATTGTGTGTGTGTCTGTGTGTGCTGTACACACTGAGCATTGAATCACTCTGAGGTGTATGTTTGCACTGGTATAGGCTGTGCATTAAGGCACCATGAGCCGTTGTGTGTGTGTGTTTGTCTTTCAATAGGCTCTGCTTTAAATCACAGTGAGCCATTTATGTGTATGTGTGTGTTTGTGTGCTGATATAGGGTGTACTTTGATCACAACTGTTTTTGTGTGTGTGTGTGCTGGTATACGCTGTGCATTCAGTCCCACTGAGCCGAGTGTGTTTTTTGTTTGTGAGTGTGAGTCTGTATGCTGTTATATGCTGTGCATTGAGTCACAGTGAGCCATGCATGTGTGTGTGTGCTCTTATAGGCTGTGCTTTGTCACAATGAACGTTTTAGTGTGTATGTGTGCGTGTTGTGTGTTCTGGTATAAGCTGTGCTTTGAAACACAGTGAGCTGATTTGCGCCTGAGTGCTGGTAGAGGGTGTGAGTTGAGGCACAGTGAGCCATATGTGTTTGTGTTGGTACAGGCTGCACATTGAGTCTCAGTGTGTTGTCCCTGTGTGTGTATTGCCTGAATAGGTTGTGTATTGAGCCACAGTGAGCCATGTGTATACACGTGTTTGTGTAAAAGGCAGTGCTTTGAGCGCAAGTGAGCCATGGGTGTGTGTGTGTGAGTGCTGGAATATTCTGGGCGTTCAGTCGCTGTGAGCTATGTATGTGGGTGTATGATGGTATAAGCTGTGCATAGAGTCAGAGTTCGCTGTTTGTGTGTGTGTGCTGATATAATCTGTACACTAAATCACACTGAGGGATGTGAGTGTCTGTTTGCTGTATAGCCTGAGCATTGATTCACAGCGTGGTATGTGTGTTGTGTGTTGGTATAGTCTGTGCAGTGAGTCACACGAAGCCATGTATGTGTGTGCTGGTATGTGCTGTGCAGTGAGTAACAACTAAGGGTGTGTGTGTGTGTGTTGTAAAACATAAGCATTGAGTCACTGTGTAGTGTGTGTTTGTGATGTATAGGCTGTGAATTCAGTCACTTTGAGCTGTGTGTATCTTTGTATGTGTGTTGCTACAGGCTGTGCATTCAATCACAGTGAGCCATGTGTGTGTGTGTGTGTGTGTGTGTGTGCAGGTATATGCTGTGCATTGTGTCCAAGGGAGAGGAATATGTTTGGGTGTGTGTGTGTGTGTCTGTAGGCTGATATAGGCTGTGCTTGAGTCACAGTGAGCCTTAAATATGTGTGTGTATGTGTGTGCTCTAATAAGCCGTGTGTTGAATCACAGTGAGCTTTTCTGTGTGTGTGTGTGTGTGTGTGTGTGTTCTGGTATAGGCTGTGCATTTAAATGCAGTGAACCGTTTGTCTGAGTACTGGTAGAGGGTGCGAGTTGAGGCACCGTGAGCCATATGTGGTTTTGTTGGTATAGGTTGCACATTGAGTCTCAGTGAGGCAGCTGTGTGTGTGTGTTTTTGTATCAGCTATGCATTGAGTCACAGTGAGCCATGTGCATGCGTGCGTGTGTGCTGTAATAGGCAGTGAATTGAGTCACAGTGAGCCATGGTTGTGTGTTTGTTTGTGCTGAAATAGACTGTGCATTGAGTCACAGTGATATCTGTGTGTGTGTGACTGAGTGTGTGTGTGTGTGTGCCGGTATAGGCTGTTCATAGTGTTCCAGTGAGCTGTGTGGGTTATGTGCTGGTATAGGCAGTGCAGGGAGCCACACTATTGGAGTGTGAATGTGTGCTGTATAGATTGAGCATTTACTCAAAGTGAGGGGTGTGTGTGTGTGTGTGTGCATGTATAGGCTGTGCAGTAAGTCACAGTAAGCCGTGCCTGTGTGTGTGTTGTTATAGGCCATACATGGGTCACAGTGAGCTGTATATGTGTGTGTGTGTGCTGTTTTTGGCTGTGATTTGAGTCACAGGGAGCCAAGTGTGTGTGTGTGTGCTGGTATATACTATACAGTGAATCACATTGAGGTGTGTGTGTGTGTGTGTGTGTGTGTGTGTGCTGTATAGGCTGAGCATTGTGTCACTGTGAGTTGTGAGTTTGGGCTGCTATAGGCTGCAGAGTGAATGACAGTGAGCCACGTGTATTTCTGTGTGTGTGTGTGCTGGTATAGTCTGTGCAATGAGACAGTGAGCTGTGTATATGTGTTAGAGTGTGTGTCTTTTATAGGCTGTGCATTGAGTCACAGTGAGCCGTGTGCATGTGTGTGTGTGTGCAGTATAGGCTGTATACTGAGTTACTTTGAGGTCTCTGTGTGTGTGCTCTATAGGTTGATCGTTGAGTCACAGCGAGGTGTGAGTTTGTGTTGCTATACCATGATCATTGAGTCACAATGAACCATGTGTGTATGTGTGTGTGTGTGTGTGTGCTGGTACACACTGTGTATTAAATCACAGTGAGAGTTTTGTGAGTGCTGGTATAGGTTGTGTAGTGAGTCACACTAAGCCGTGTCTGTGTGTGTTTGTGTGTATGCTGGTATATGCTGTGAACCGAGTCAAAGTGAGCTCTATGTGTTTGCTGGTATATGCTGAGCTTTGACTCACAGTGAGGTGTGTGTCTGTGCGTGTGCTTATATAGGTTTCACAATGAGTCACAGAGAGGTGTGTATGTGTGTGTGTGCTTGTATAGGTTTTGCCTTGAGTCACAGTGAGATGTGTGTATGTTTGTGTGTGTGCTGGTAAGGGTTGTGCATTGAGTCAGAGTGAGCAGTGTGTCTGCTGGTACAACCTGTGCACTAAATCTTAGTGATGTGTGTGTGTGTGTGTGTTTGTGTTACAGCCTGAGCATTGACTCACAGTGCGGTGTGTGTGTTTATGTGTGTGTTGGTATAGACCGTATTTTGAGTCACAGGAAGCCATGTATGAATGTGTGTGCTGGTATATGCTGTGCACTGAGTAACAATGAGGTGTGTGTGTGTCTGTGTGTGCTGTATACACTGAGCATTGAATCACTCTGAGGTGTATGTTTGCACTGGTGTGGGCTGTGCATTGAGGCACCGTGTGCCATTGTGTGTGCGTGTGTTTATCTTTCAATAGGCTCTGCTTTAAATCACGGTGAGCCATTTATGTGTGTGTGTGTTTGTGTGCTGATATACGGTGTGGTGTGATCCCAGCTGTTTTTGTGTGTGTGTGTGGTGGTATACGCTGTGCATTCTGTGCCACTGAGCTGAGAGTCCTTTTTGTTTGTGAGTGTGAGTCTGTATGCTGGTATAGGCTGTGCATTGAGTCACACTGAGCCATGCATGTGTGTGTGTGCTCTTATAGGCTGTGCTTTGTCACAGTGAACGTTTTAGTGTGTATGTGTGTGTGTCGTGTGTTCTGGTTTAAACTGTGCTTTCAAACACAGTGAGCTGATTTGGGTCAATGTCCTGGAGGATGTGAGTTGAGGCACAGTGAGCCATATGTGTTTGTGTCAGTACAGGCTGCACATGGAGCCTCAGTGTGTTGTCCCTGTGTGTGTATTGCCTGAATAGGCTGTGTGTTGAGCCACAGTGAGCCATGTGTATGCATATGTTTGTGTAATAGCCAGTGCCTTGGATGCCAGTGAGCCATGGGTGTGTGTGTGTGAGTGCTGGAATAGTCTGTGCGTTGAGTCGCAGTGAGCTGTGTATGTGGGTGAATGATGGTATAGGCTGTGCATAGAGTCACAGTTAGCTGATTGTGTCTGTGTGCTGGTATAATCTGTACACTAAATCACAGTGAGGGATGTAAGTGTCTGTTTGCTGTATAGCCTGAGCATTGACTCACAGGGTGGTGTGGGTGTGTGTGTGTTGGTAGAGACTCTGCAGTGAGTCACACGAAGCTCTGTATGTGTGTGCTTGTATATGCTGTGCAGTGAGTAAAAACTAGTTGTGGGTGGGTCTGTGTGTGTGGTAAAATGTAAGCATTGAGTCACTGTGTAGTGTGTGTTTGTGCTGGTATAGGCTGTGCATTCAGTCACTTTGAGCTGTGTGTGTCTTTGTGTGTGTGTTGCTACAGGCTGTGCATTCAATCACAGTGAGCCATGTGTGTTTGTGTGTGCTGTTATATGCTATGCATTGTGTCCAAGGGAGACGAATATATTTGTGTGTGTGTGTGTCTGTAGGCTGATATAGGCCTGCTTGTGTCACAGTCAGTCTTGAATGTGTGTGTGTATGTGTGTGCTCTAATAGGCCATGTGTTGAATAACGGTGAGCGTTTCTGTGTGTGTGTGTGTTTGTGTGTGTTCTGGTATAAGTTGTGCATTAAAATGCAGTGAACCGTTTGTCTGAGTACTGGTAGAGGGTGCGAGTTGAGGCACCTTGAGCCATATGTGTTTTTGCTGGTATAGGCTGCACATTGAGTCACAGTGTGGCGCCTGTGTGTGTGTGTTTCCTGAATCAGCTATGCATTGAGTCACAGTGAGCCATGTGTATGCGTGTGTGTGCTGTAATAGGCAGTGAATTGAGTCACAGTGAACCATGGTTGTGTGTGTGTTTGTGCTGCAATAGGCTGTGCATTGTGTCACAGTGAGATCTGTGTGTGTGTGTCTGAGTGTGTGTGTGTGTGTGTGTGCTGGTATAGGCTGTTCATAGAGTTCCAGTGACCTGTGTGGGTTATGTGCTGGTATAGGCAGTGCAGTGAGCCACACTAGTGGTGTGTGAGTGTGTGCTGTATAGCTAAAGCATTGACTCAAAGTGAGGGGTGTGTGTGTTTGTGTGTGCATGTCTAGGTGGTGTAGTAAGTCACAGTAAGCCGTGCCTGTGTGTGTGTTGTTATAGGCTGTACATGTGTCACAGTGAGCTGTATATGTGTGTGTGTGTCCTGTTTTCGACAGCGATTTGAGTCACAGGGAGCCAAGTGTGTGTGTGTGTGCTGGTATATACTATACAGTAAATCACATTGAGGTGTGTGTGTGTGTGTGTGTGTGTGCTGTATAGGGTGAGCATTGAGTCACTGTGAGGTGTGTGTTTGGGCTGCTATAGGCTGCACAGTGAATCACAGTGAGCCACGTGTGTTTCTGTGTGTGTGTGTGCTGGTATAGTCTGTGCAATGACACACAGTGAGCCGTGAATAAGTGTTAGTGTGTGTGTCCTGTTATAGGTTGTGTGTTGAGTCACAGTGAGCCGTGTGAGTGTGTGTGTGTGTGCAGTAAAGGTTGTGTACTTAGTTACATTGAGGTTTCTGTGTGTGTGCTCTATAGGAGGAGCATTGAGTCACAGCCAGATGTGTGTTTGTGCTACTATACCATGATCATTGAGTCACAAAGAGCCATGTGTGTATGTGTTTGTGTGTGTTGGTACACACTGTGTATTAAATCACAGTGAGAGTTTTGTGAGTGCTTATATAGGTTGTGTAGTGAGCCACGCTAAGCCATGGGTGTGTGTGTGTTTGTGTGTGTGTGTATGCTTGTATAGGCTGTGAACTGAGTCAACATTAGCTCTATATGTTGGCTGGTGTAGGCTGTGCATTGAGTCAGATTGAGATATGTGTCTGTGTTGTGTGTGCTGTTATAGGTTGTGCATTGAGTCACAGAGAGGTGTACGTGTGTCTGTGTGTAAGCTGTGCATTGATTCACAGAGAGCTGTGTGTGCGTGTATGTGTACGTGCTGGTATGGGCTGTGCATTGAGTCACAAAACACCATGTTTGTTTGTGTGGGTGCTGTTATAGGCTGGGCATTGTGTCACAGTGAGCTGTGTGTGTCCGTGTTAGTATAGGATGTGCATTGAGTCACAGTGAGCTGTGCAAATCTGTTTTCTGTGAGTGTGTTTTGGTGTGCTGGTATAGGCTGTGCATTTAGTTACATTGATACGTGTGTGTGAGGGTGTGTTTGCTGATATAGGCTGAGGATTGATTCAGTGTGAGGTGTTTGTGTGTGACTGTGCCAGTATACACTGTCCATTGAGTCACAGAGAGGCATATGAATATGAGTGTGTGTGTGTGTGCTGCTATAGGCTGTACATTGTGTCAGAGTGAGCAGTGCAAGTGTGTTTTAGTGTGTGTGTGTTTTGTTGTGCTGCTATATGCTGTGTATTGAGTTACATTGATCTGTGTGTGTGAGTGTTTGTTTTCTGGCATAGGCTGAACTTTGACTCAGAGTGAGAATATGTGAGTGTGTCAGTATATGCTGTGCATTGAGTCACAGGGAGCCATGTGAATATGTGTGTGTGTGTGCTGCTATAGGCTTTGTCTTGAGTCCCACTGAGTTGTGTATGTGTTTGTGTGCTGGTGTATGTTGTGCACTGAGTTACAATGAGCCATGTGCATGTTTGTGTGTGTACTGGTAAGGGTGGTGCATTGAGTCAGAGTGAGCAGTGTGTGTGCTGGTATAAGCTGTGCACTAAATCACACTGAGGGGTGTGTGTGTGTGTGTGTATTATAACCTGAGGATTGACTCACAGTGAGGTGTGTGTGTTTATGTGTGTGTTGGAATAGACTGTATTTTGAGTCACAGGAAGCCATGTATGTATGTGTGTGCTGCTATATGCTGTGCACTGAGGAACAATGAAGTGTTTGTGTGCCTGTGTGTGCTGTATACACTGAGCATTGAATCACTCTGAGGTGTATGTTTGCACTGGTATAGGCTGTGCAATGAGGCACCATGAACCGTTGTGTGTGTGTTTTGTTTGTCTTTCAATAGGCTCTGCTTTAAATCACAGTGAACCATTTATATGTTTGTGTGTGTGTTTGTGTGCTGATATAGGGTGTGCTTTGATCACAGCTGTTTGTGTGTGTGTGTGTGTGTGTGTGCAGGTATATCGTGTGCATTCAGTCCCACTGAGCTGAGTGTGTTTTTTGTCTGTGAGTGTGCGTCTGTATGCGGGTATTGGCTGTGCATGGAGTCACACTGAGTCCTGCATGTGTGTGTGTGCTCTTATAGGCTGTGCTTTGTCACAGTGTACGTTTTAGTGTGTATGTGTCATGTGTTCTGGTATAAGCTGTGCTTTGAAACACAGTGAGCTGATTTGCCCCTCAGTGCTGGTCGAGGGTGTGAGTTGCGGCACAGTGAGCCATATGTGTTTGTGTTGGTATAGGCTGCACATTGAGTCTCAGTGAGCTGTCCCTGTGTTCATGTTGCCTGAATAGTATGTGTATTGAACCACAGTGAGTCATGTGTATGCATGTGTTTGTGTAATAGGGTGTGCATTGAATGCCAGTGAGCCATGGGTGTGTGTGTGTGAGTGCTGGAATCGTCTTTGCGTTGAGTAGCAGTGAGCTATGTATGTGGGTGTGTGTTGGTATAAGCTGTGCATAGAGTCACAGTTAGCTGTTTGTTTGTGTGTGCTGGTATAATCTGTACACTAAATCACACCGAGGGATGTGAGTGTCTGTTTGCTCTATAGGCTGAGCATTGACTCACAGGGTGGTATGTGCGTGTGTGTTGGTAGAGACTGTGCAGTGAGTCACATGAAGCCGTGTATGTGTGTGCTGGTATATGCTGTGCAGTGAGTAACAACCAGGTGTGGGTGGGTCTGTGTGTGTTGTAAAAGGTGAGCATTGAGTCACTGTGTAGGGTGTGTTTGTGCTGGTATAGGCTGTGCATTGAGTCAATTTGACCTGTGTGTGTCTTTGTGTGTGTGTTGCTACAGGCTGTGCATTCAATCACAGGGAGACATATGTGTGTGTGTGTGCTGGTATATGCTATGCATTGTGTCCAAGGGAGACGAATATGTTTGTGTGTGTGTGTGTGTGTCTGTTGGCTGATATAGGCTGTGCTTGAGTCACAGTGAGCCTTGAATGTGTGTGTGTACTCTAAAAGGCTGTGTGTTGAATCACAGTGAGCGTTTCCCTGTGTGGGTGTCTGTGTGTGTGTGTGTGTGTGTGTTCTGGTATAGGCTGTGCATTGAAATGCAGTTAATCGTTTGTCTGAGTAGTGGTAGAGGGTGCGAGTTGAGGCACCATGAGCCATATGTGTTTTTGTGGATATAGGCTGCACATTGAGTCACAGTGAGGCGCCTGTGTGTGTGTGTTTCCTGTATCAGCTGTGCATTGTGTCACAGTGAGCCATGTGTATGCTTGTGTGTGCTGTAATAGGCAGTGAATTGAGTCACAGTGAGCCATGGTTGTGTGTGTGTTTGTGCTGCCATAGGCTGTGAATTGAGTCACAGTGAGATCTGTGTGTGTGTGTATGAGTGTGTGTATGTGTGTGTGTGTGCCAGTATAGGCTGTTCATAGAGTTCCAGTGAGCTGTGTGGGTTATGTGGTTGTATAGGCAGTGCAGTGAGCCACACTAGTAGTGTGTGAATGTGAGCTGTATAGCTTGAGCTTTGACTCAAATTGAGGTGTGTGTGTGTGTGTGTGTGCATGTATAGGCGGTGCAGTAAGTCACAGTAAGCCGTGCCTGTGTGTTACAGGCTGTACATGGGTCACAGTGAGCAGTATATGTGTGTGTGCTGTTTTTGGCTGTGATTTGAATCACAGGGAGACAAGTGTGTGTGTGTGTGTGTGTGCTGGTATATACTACACAGTGAATCACATTGAGGTGTGTGTGTGTGTGTGTGTGTGTGTGTGCTGTATAGGCTGAGCATTGAGTCACTGTGAGGTGTGTGTTTGGGCTGCTATAGGCTGCTGAGTGAGTCACAGTGAGCGACGTGTGTTTCTGTGTGTGTGTGTGCTCGTATTGTCTGTGCAATGAGATAGAGTGACCCGTGTATATGTGTTAGTTTGTGTGTCCGGTTATAGACTGTGCATTGAGTCAATGTGAGCCATGTGCATGTGTGTGTGTGTGTGCAGTATAGGTTGTGTACTGAGTTACATTGAGGTCTGTGTGTGTGTGCTCTATAGGATGAGCATTGAGTCTCACCGAGGTGTGTGTTTGTGTTGCTATACCATGATCATTGAGTCACAATGAGCCGTGTGTGTATGTGTGTGTGTGTTTGTGCTGGTACACACTGTGCATTAAATCACAGTGAGAGTTTTGTGAGTGCTGGTATAGGTTGTGTAGTGAGTCACAATAAGCCGTGTGTGTGTGTGTGTGTGTGTGTGTGTGTATGCTGGTATAGGCTGTGAACCGAGTCAAAGTGAGCTCTATGTGTTTGCTGGTGTAGGCTGTGCATTGAGTCAGATTGAGATATGTGTCTGTGTTGTGTGTGCTGCTATAGGTTGTGCATTGAGTCACAGAGAGGTGTGTGTGTGTTTGTGTGTGTGCTGGTATAAGCTGTGCATTGATTCACAGAGAGCTGTGTGTGCGTGTATGTGTGCGTGCTGGTATGGGCTGTGCATTGAGTCACAACACGCCATGTTTGTTTGTGTGGGTGCTGTTATAGGCTGGGCATTGTGTCACAGTGAGCTGTGTGTGTCCGTGTCAGTATAGGATGTGCATTGAATCACTGTGAGCTGTGCAACCCTGTTTTCTGTGAGTGTGTTTTGGTGTGCTGGTATAGGCTGTGCATTTAGTTACATTGATCCGTGTGTTTGAGGGTGTGTTTGCTGATATAGGCTGAGCATTGATTCAGAGTTAGGTGTTTGTGTGCCAGTGTACAATGTCCACTGAGTCACAGAGGCTTATGAATATGAGTGTGTGTGTGTGCTGTTGTAGGCTGTACATAGTGTCAGAGTGAGCAGTGCAAGTGTGTTTTAGTGTGTGTGTGTTTTGTTGTGCTGCTATATGCTGTGTATTGAGCTACATTGATCTGTGTGTGTGAGTGTTTGTTTTCTGGCATAGGCTGAATATTGACTCAGAGTGAGGAGTACGTGAGTGTGTCAGTATACGCTGTGCAATGAGTCACGGGGAGCCATGTGAATATGTGTGTGTGTGTGATGCAATAGGCTGTGTCTTCAGTCCCATTGAGTTGTGTATGTATGTGTGTGCTGGTGTATGTTGTGCACTGAGTTACAATGAGCCATGTGTGTGTTTGTGTGTGTACTGGTAAACGATGTGCATTGAGTCACTATGAGTCGTGTCTGTATGTGAGTTTGCTGTTATAGGCAAGGCATTGAATCACAGTGAGCCGTGGGTGTGTATGTGTGTGCTGGTATATGCTGGGCACTGACTCACAGTGAGGTGTGTGTCTGTGCGGTGGTGTTATAGGTTTCACAATGAGTCACAGTGAGTGGTGTATGTGTGTGTGTGCTTGTATAGGTTTTGCCTTGAGTCACAGTGAGATGTGTGTATGTTTGTGTGTGTGCTGGTAAGAGTTGTGCATTGAGTCAGAGTGAGCAGTGTGTCTGCTGGTATAACCTGTGCACTAAATCTTAGTGATGTGTGTGTGTGTGTGTGTGTGTTTGTTTTACAGCCTGAGCATTGACTCACAGTGCGGTGTGTGTGTTTATGTGTGTGTTGGTATAGACCGTATTTTGAGTCACAGGAAGCCATTTATGAATGTGTGTGCTGGTATATGCTGTGCACTGAGTAACAATGAGGGGTGTGTGTGTCTGTGTGTGCTGTATACACTGAGCATTGAATCACTCTGAGGTGTATGTTTGCACTGGTGTGGGCTGTGCATTGAGGCACCGTGTGCCATTGTGTGTGCGTGTGTTTATCTTTCAATAGGCTCTGCTTTAAATCACGGTGAGCCATTTATGTGTGTGTGTGTTTGTGTGCTGATATACGGTGTGGTGTGATCACAGCTGTTTTTGTGTGTGTGTGTGGTGGTGTACGCTGTGCATTCTGTGCCACTGAGCTGAGAGTCCTTTTTGTTTGTGAGTGTGAGTCTGTATGCTGGTATAGGCTGTGCATTGAGTCACACTGAGCCATGCATGTGTGTGTGTGCTCTTATAGGCTGTGCTTTGTCACAGTGAACGTTTTAGTGTGTATGTGTGTGTGTCGTGTGTTCTGGTTTAAACTGTGCTTTGAAACACAGTGAGCTGATTTGGGCCAGTGTCCTGGTAGAGGGTGTGAGTTGAGGCACAGTGAGCCATATGTGTTTGTGTCGGTACAGGCTGCACATGGAGCCTCAGTGTGTTGTCCCTGTGTGTGTATTGCCTGAATAGGCTGTGTGTTGAGCCACAGTGAGCCATGTGTATGCATATGTTTGTGTAATAGGCAGTGCTTTGGATGCCAGTGAGCCATGGGTGTGTGTGTGTGAGTGCTGGAATAGTCTGTGCGTTGAGTCGCAGTGAGCTATGTATGTGGGTGAATGATGGTATAGGCTGTGCATAGAGTCACAGTTAGCTGATTGTGTCTGTGAGCTGGTATAATCTGTACACTAAATCACAGTGAGGGATGTGAGTGTCTGTTTGCTGTATAGCCTGAGCATTGACTCACAGGGTGGTGTGGGTGTGTGTGTGTTGGTAGAGACTCTGCAGTGAGTCACACGAAGCTCTGTATGTGTGTGCTTGTATATGCTGTGCAGTGAGTAAAAACTAGTTGTGGGTGGGTCTGTGTGTGTGGTAAAATGTAAACATTGAGTCACTGTGTTGTGTGTGTTTGTGCTGGTATAGGCTGTGCATTAGGTCACTTTGAGCTGTGTGTGTCTTTGTGTGTGTGTTGCTACAGGCTGTGCATTCAATCACAGTGAGCCATGTGTGTTTGTGTGTGCTGTTATATGCTATGCATTGTGTCCAAGGGAGACGAATATGTTTGGGTGTGTGTGTGTGTGTCTGTAGGCTGATATAGGCTGTGCTTGAGTCACAGTGAGCCTTAAATATGTGTGTGTATGTGTGTGCTCTAATAAGCCGTGTGTTGAATCACAGTGAGCTTTTCTGTGTGTGTGTGTGTGTGTGTGTGTGTGTGTGTGTTCTGGTATAGGCTGTGCATTTAAATGCAGTGAACCGTTTGTCTGAGTACTGGTAGAGGGTGCGAGTTGAGGCACCGTGAGCCATATGTGGTTTTGTTGGTATAGGCTGCACATTGAGTCTCAGTGAGGCAGCTGTGTGTGTGTGTGTTTGTATCAGCTATGCATTGAGTCACAGTGAGCCATGTGTATGCGTGTGTGTGTGCTGTAATAGGCAGTGAATTGAGTCACAGTGAGCCATGGTTGTGTGTTTGTTTGTGCTGAAATAGACTGTGCATTGAGTCACAGTGATATCTGTGTGTGTGTGACTGAGTGTGTGTGTGTGTGTGCCGGTATAGGCTGTTCATAGTGTTCCAGTGAGCTGTGTGGGTTATGTGCTGGTATAGGCAGTGCAGGGAGCCACACTATTGGAGTGTGAATGTGTGCTGTATAGATTGAGCATTTACTCAAAGTGAGGGGTGTGTGTGTGTGTGTGTGCAAGTATAGGCTGTGCAGTAAGTCACAGTAAGCCGTGCCTGTGTGTGTGTTGTTATAGGCCGTACATGGGTCACAGTGAGCAGTATATGTGTGTGTGTGTGCTGTTTTTGGCTGTGATTTGAGTCACAGGGAGCCAAGTGTGTGTGTGTGTGCTGGTATATACTATACAGTGAATCACATTGAGGTGTGTATGTGTGTGTGTGTGTGTGTGTGCTGTATAGGCTGAGCATTGTGTCACTGTGAGTTGTGAGTTTGGGCTGCTATAGGCTGCAGAGTGAGTGACAGTGAGCCACGTGTATTTCTGTGTGTGTGTGTGCTTGTATAGTCTGTGCAATGAGACACAGTGAGCCGTGTATATGTGTTTGAGTGTGTGTCTTTTATAGGCTGTGCATTGAGTCACAGTGAGCCGTGTGCGTGTGTGTGTGTGTGCAGTATAGGCTGTATACTGAGTTACTTTGAGGTCTCTGTGTGTGTGCTCTATAGGTTGATCGTTGAGTCACAGCGAGGTGTGAGTTTGTGTTGCTATACCATGATCATTGAGTCACAATGAACCATGTGTGTATGTGTGTGTGTGTGTGTGTGTGTGCTGGTACACACTGTGTATTAAATCACAGTGAGAGTTTTGTGAGTGCTGGTATAGGTTGTGTAGTGAGTCACACTAAGCCGTGTGTGTGTGTGTGTTTGTGTGTATGCTGGTATAGGCTGTGAACCGAGTCAAAGTGAGCTCTATGTGTTTGCTGGTATATGCTGAGCTTTGACTCACAGTGAGGTGTGTGTCTGTGCGTGTGCTTATATAGGTTTCACAATGAGTCACAGAGAGGTGTGTATGTGTGTGTGTGCTTGTATAGGTTTTGCCTTGAGTCACAGTGAGATGTGTGTATGTTTGTGTGTGTGCTGGTAAGGGTTGTGCATTGAGTCAGAGTGAGCAGTGTGTCTGCTGGTATAACCTGTGCACTAAATCTTAGTGATGTGTGTGTGTGTGTGTGTGTTTGTTTTACAGCCTGAGCATTGACTCACAGTGCGGTGTGTGTGTGTTTATGTGTGTGTTGGTATAGACCGTATTTTGAGTCACAGGAAGCCATGTATGAATGTGTGTGCTGGTATATGCTGTGCACTGAGTAACAATGAGGGGTGTGTGTGTCTGTGTGTGCTGTATACACTGAGCATTGAATCACTCTGAGGTGTATGTTTGCACTGGTGTGGGCTGTGCATTGAGGCACCGTGTGCCATTGTGTGTGCGTGTGTTTATCTTTCAATAGGCTCTGCTTTAAATCACGGTGAGCCATTTATGTGTGTGTGTGTTTGTGTGCTGATATACGGTGTGGTGTGATCACAGCTGTTTTTGTGTGTGTGTGTGGTGGTATACACTGTGCATTCTGTGCCACTGAGCTGAGAGTCTTTTTTGTTTGTGAGTGTGAGTCTGTATGCTGGTATAGGCTGTGCATTGAGTCACACTGAGCCATGCATGTGTGTGTGTGCTCTTATAGGCTGTGCTTTGTCACAGTGAACGTTTTAGTGTGTATGTGTGTGTGTCGTGTGTTCTGGTTTAAACTGTGCTTTGAAACACAGTGAGCTGATTTGGACCAGTGTCCTGGTAGAGGGTGTGAGTTGAGGCACAGTGAGCCATATGTGTTTGTGTCGGTACAGGCTGCACATGGAGCCTCAGTGTGTTGTCCCTGTGTGTGTATTGCCTGAATAGGCTGTGTGTTGAGCCACAGTGAGCCATGTGTATGCATATGTTTGTGTAATAGGCAGTGCTTTGGATGCCAGTGAACCATGGGTGTGTGTGTGTGAGTGCTGGAATAGTCTGTGCGTTGAGTCGCAGCGAGCTATGTGTGTGGGTGAATGATGGTATAGGCTGTGCATAGAGTCACAGTTAGCTGATTGTGTCTGTGTGCTGGTATAATCTGTACACTAAATCACAGTGAAGGATGTGAGTGTCTGTTTGCTGTATAGCCTGAGCTTTGACTCACAGGGTGGTGTGGATGTGTGTGTGTTGGTAGAGACTCTGCAGTGAGTCACACGAAGCTCTGTATGTGTGTGCTTGTATATGCTGTGCAGTGAGTAAAAACTAGTTGTGGGTGGGTCTGTGTGTGTGGTAAAATGTAAGCATTGAGTCACTGTGTTGTGTGTGTTTGTGCTGGTATAGGCTGTGCATTAGGTCACTTTGAGCTGTGTGTGTCTTTGTGTGTGTGTTGCTACAGGCTGTGCATTCAATCACAGTGAGCCATGTGTGTTTGTGTGTGCTGTTATATGCTATGCATTGTGTCCAAGGGAGACGAATATATTTGTGTGTGTGTGTGTGTGTCTGTAGGCTGATATAGGCCTGCTTGTGTCACAGTCAGTCTTGAATGTGTGTGTATATGTGTGTGCTCTAATAAGCCATGTGTTGAATAACGGTGAGTGTTTCTGTGTGTGTGTGTGTTTGTGTGTGTTCTGGTATAAGCTGTGCATTAAAATGCAGTGAACCGTTTGTCCGAGTACTGGTAGAGGGTGCGAGTTGAGGCACCTTGAGCCATATGTGTTTTTGTTGGTATAGGCTGCACATTGAGTCACAGTGTGGCACCTGTGTGTGTGTGTTTCCTGAATCAGCTATGCATTGAGTCACAGTGAGCCATGTGTATGCGTGTGTGTGCTGTAATAGGCAGTGAATTGAGTCACAGTGAACCATGGTTGTGTGTGTGTTTGTGCTGCAATAGGCTGTGCATTGTGTCACAGTGAAATCTGTGTGTGTGTGTCTGAGTGTGTGTGTGTGTGTGTGTGTGCTGGTATAGGCTGTTCATAGAGTTCCAGTGACCTGTGTGGGTTATGTGCTGGTATAGGCAGTGCAGTGAGCCACACTAGTGGTGTGTGAGTGTGTGCTGTATAGCTAAAGCATTGACTCAAAGTGAGGGGTGTGTGTGTTTGTGTGTGCATGTATAGGTGGTGTAGTAAGTCACAGTAAGCCATGCCTGTGTGTGTCTTGTTATAGGCTGTACATGTGTCACAGTGAGCTGTATATGTGTGTGTGTGTCCTGTTTTCGTCAACGATTTGAGTCACAGGGAGCCAAGTGTGTGTGTGTGTGCTGGTATATACTATACAGTAAATCACATTGAGGTGTGTGTGTGTGTGTGTCTGTGTGTGTGCAGTAAAGGTTGTGTACTTAGTTACATTGAGGTTTCTGTGTGTGTGCTCTATAGGAGGAGCATTGAGTCACAGCCAGATGTGTGTTTGTGCTACTATACCATGATCATTGAGTCACAAAGAGCCATGTGTGTATGTGTGTGTGTGTGTGTGCTGGTACACACTGTGTATTAAATCACAGTGAGAGTTTTGTGAGTGCTGGTATAGTTTGTGTAGTGAGTCACACTAAGCCGTGTGTGTGTGTGTGTGTGTTTGTGTGTATGCTGGTATAGGCTGTGAACCGAGTCAAAGTGAGCTCTATGTGTTTGCTGGTATATGCTGAGTTTTGACTCACAATGAGGTGTGTGTCTGTGCGTGTGCTTATATAGGTTTCGCAATGAGTCACAGAGAGGTGTGTATGTGTGTGTGTGCTTGTATAGGTTTTGCCTTGAGTCACAGTGAGATGTGTGTATGTTTGTGTGTGTGCTGGTAAGGGTTGTGCATTGAGTCAGAGTGAGCAGTGTGTCTGCTGGTATAACCTGTGCACTAAATCTTAGTGATGTGTGTGTGTGTGTGTGTGTTTGTTTTACAGCCTGAGCATTGACTCACAGTGCGGTGTGTGTGTGTTTATGTGTGTGTTGGTATAGACCGTATTTTGAGTCACAGGAAGCCATGTATGAATGTGTGTGCTGGTATATGCTGTGCACTGAGTAACAATGAGGGGTGTGTGTGTCTGTGTGTGCTGTATACACTGAGCATTGAATCACTCTGAGGTGTATGTTTGCACTGGTGTGGGCTGTGCATTGAGGCACCGTGTGCCATTGTGTGTGTGTGTGTTTATCTTTCAATAGGCTCTGCTTTAAATCACGGTGAGCCATTTATGTGTGTGTGTGTTTGTGTGCTGATATACGGTGTGGTGTGATCACAGCTGTTTTTGTGTGTGTGTGTGGTGGTATACGCTGTGCATTCTGTGCCACTGAGCTGAGAGTCTTTTTTGTTTGTGAGTGTGAGTCTGTATGCTGGTATAGGCTGTGCATTGAGTCACACTGAGCCATGCATGTGTGTGTGTGCTCTTATAGGCTGTGCTTTGTCACAGTGAACGTTTTAGTGTGTATGTGTGTGTGTCGTGTGTTCTGGTTTAAACTGTGCTTTGAAACACAGTGAGCTGATTTGGGCCAGTGTCCTGGTAGAGGGTGTGAGTTGAGGCACAGTGAGCCATATGTGTTTGTGTCGGTACAGGCTGCACATGGAGCCTCAGTGTGTTGTCCCTGTGTGTGTATTGCCTGAATAGGCTGTGTGTTGAGCCACAGTGAGCCATGTGTATGCATATGTTTGTGTAATAGGCAGTGCTTTGGATGCCAGTGAACCATGGGTGTGTGTGTGTGAGTGCTGGAATAGTCTGTGCGTTGAGTCGCAGTGAGCTATGTATGTGGGTGAATGATGGTATAGGCTGTGCATAGAGTCACAGTTAGCTGATTGTGTCTGTGTGCTGGTATAATCTGTACACTAAATCACAGTGAAGGATGTGAGTGTCTGTTTGCTGTATAGCCTGAGCTTTGACTCACAGGGTGGTGTGGGTGTGTGTGTGTTGGTAGAGACTCTGCAGTGAGTCACACGAAGCTCTGTATGTGTGTGCTTGTATATGCTGTGCAGTGAGTAAAAACTAGTTGTGGTTGGGTCTGTGTGTGTGGTAAAATGTAAGCATTGAGTCACTGTGTTGTGTGTGTTTGTGCTGGTATAGGCTGTGCATTCAGTCACTTTGAGCTGTGTGTCTTTGTGTGTGTGTTGCTACAGGCTGTGCATTCAATCACAGTGAGCCATGTGTGTTTGTGTGTGCTGTTATATGCTATGCATTGTGTCCAAGGGAGACGAATATATTTGTGTGTGTGTGTGTGTGTGTCTGTAGGCTGATATAGGCCTGCTTGTGTCACAGTCAGTCTTGAATGTGTGTGTGTATGTGTGTGCTCTAATAGGCCATGTGTTGAATAACGGTGAGCGTTTCTGTGTGTGTGTGTGTGTGTTCTGGTATAAGCTGTGCATTAAAATGCAGTGAACCGTTTGTCTGAGTACTGGTAGAGGGTGCGAGTTGAGGCACCTTGAGCCATATGTGTTTTTGTTGGTATAGGCTGCACATTGAGTCACAGTGTGGCGTCTGTGTGTGTGTGTTTCCTGAATCAGCTATGCATTGAGTCACAGTGAGCCATGTGTATGCGTGTGTGTGCTGTAATAGGCAGTGAATTGAGTCACAGTGAACCATGGTTGTGTGTGTGTTTGTGCTGCAATAGGCTGTGCATTGTGTCACAGTGAGATCTGTGTGTGTGTGTCTGAGTGTGTGTGTGTGTGTGTGTGTGCTGGTATAGGCTGTTCATAGAGTTCCAGTGACCTGTGTGGGTTATGTGCTGGTATAGGCAGTGCAGTGAGCCACACTAGTGGTGTGTGAGTGTGTGCTGTATAGCTAAAGCATTGACTCAAAGTGAGGGGTGTGTGTGTTTGTGTGTGCATGTCTAGGTGGTGTAGTAAGTCACAGTAAGCCGTGCCTGTGTGTGTGTTGTTATAGGCTGTACCTGTGTCACAGTGAGCTGTATATGTGTGTGTGTGTCGTGTTTTCGACAGCGATTTGAGTCACAGGGAGCCAAGTGTGTGTGTGTGCTGGTATATACTATACAGTAAATCACATTGAGGTGTGTGTGTGTGTGTGCTGTATAGGGTGAGCATTGAGTCACTGTGAGGTGTGTGTTTGGGCTGCTATAGGTGCACAGTGAATCACAGTGAGCCACGTGTGTTTCTGTGTGTGTGTGTGCTGGTATAGTCTGTGCAATGACACACAGTGAGCCGTGAATAAGTGTTAGTGTGTGTGTCCTGTTATAGGTTGTGTGTTGAGTCACAGTGAGCCGTGTGAGTGTGTGTGTGTGTGCAGTAAAGGTTGTGTACTTAGTTACATTGAGGTTTCTGTGTGTGTGCTCTATAGGAGGAGAATTGAGTCACAGCCAGATGTGTGTTTGTGCTACTATACCATGATCATTGAGTCACAAAGAGCCATGTGTGTATGTGTGTGTGTTTGTGTGTGTTGGTACACACTGTGCATTAAATCACAGTGAGAGTTTTGTGAGTGCTTATATAGGTTGTGTAGTGAGCCACGCTAAGCCATGGGTGTGTGTGTGTTTGTGTGTGTGTGTATGCTTGTATAGGCTGTGAACCGAGTCAAAGTTAGCTCTATATGTTGGCTGGTGTAGGCTGTGCATTGAGTCAGATTGAGATATGTGTCTGTGTTGTGTGTGCCGCTATAGGTTGTGCATTGAGTCACAGAGAGGTGTACGTGTGTCTGTGTGTAAGCTGTGCATTGATTCACAGAGAGCTGTGTGTGTGTGTATGTGTACGTGCTGGTATGGGCTGTGCATTGAGTCACAAAACACCATGTTTGTTTGTGTGGGTGTTGTTATAGGCTGGGCATTGTGTCACAGTGAGCTGTGTGTGTCCGTGTTAGTATAGGATGTGCATTGAGTCACAGTGAGCTGTGCAAATCTGTTTTCTGTGAGTGTGTTTTGGTGTGCTGGTATAGGCTGTGCATTTAGTTACATTGATACGTGTGTGTGAGGGTGTGTTTGCTGATATAGGCTGAGGATTGATTCAGTGTGAGGTGTTTGTGTGTGACTGTGCCAGTATACACTGTCCATTGAGTCACAGAGAGGCATATGAATATGAGTGTGTCTGTGTGTGCTGCTATAGGCTGTACATTGTGTCAGAGTGAGCAGTGCAAGTGTGTTTTAATGTGTGTGTGTTTTGTTGTGCTGCTATATGCTGTGTATTGAGTTACATTGATCTGTGTGTGTGAGTGTTTGTTTTCTGGCATAGGCTGAACATTGACTCAGAGTGAGGAGTACGTGAGTGTGTCAGTATACGCTGTGCATTGAGTCACAGGGAGCCATGTGAATATGTGTGTGAGTGTGCTGCTATAGGCTTTGTCTTGAGTCCCATTGAGTTGTGTATGTGTTTGTGTGCTGGTGTATGTTGTGCACTGAGTTACAATGAGCCATGTGCATGTTTGTGTGTGTACTGGTAAGGGTGGTGCATTGAGTCAGAGTGAGCAGTGTGTGTGCTGGTATAAGCTGTGCACTAAATCACACTGAGGGGTGTGTGTGTGTGTGTGTATTATAACCTGAGGATTGACTCACAGTGAGGTGTGTGTGTTTATGTGTGTGTTGTTATAGACTGTATTTTGAGTCACAGGAAGCCATGTATGTATGTGTGTGCTGCTATATGCTGTGCACTGAGGAACAATGAAGTGTTTGTGTGCCTGTGTGTGCTGTATACACTGAGCATTGAATCACTCTGAGGTGTATGTTTGCACTGGTATAGGCTGTGCAATGAGACACCATGAACCGTTGTGTGTGTGTTTGTTTGTCTTTCAATAGGCTCTGCTTTAAATCACAGTGAACCATTTATATGTTTGTGTGTGTGTTTGTGTGCTGTTATAGGGTGTGTTTTGATCACAGCTGTTTGTGTGTGTGTGTGTGTGTGTGTGCAGGTATATCGTGTGCATTCAGTCCCACTGAGCCGAGTGTGTTTTTTGTCTGTGAGTGTGCGTCTGTATGCGGGTATTGGCTGTGCATGGAGTCACACTGAGTCCTGCATGTGTGTGTGTGCTCTTATAGGCTGTGCTTTGTCACAGTGTACGTTTTAGTGTGTATGTGTCATGTGTTCTGGTATAAGCTGTGCTTTGAAACACAGTGAGCTGATTTGCCCCTCAGTGCTGGTCGAGGGTGTGAGTTGCGGCACAGTGAGCCATATGTGTTTGTGTTGGTACAAGCTGCACATTGAGTCTCAGTGAGCTGTCCCTGTGTTCATGTTGCCTGAATAGTGTGTGTATTGAACCACAGTGAGCCATGTGTATGCATGTGTTTGTGTAATAGGGTGTGCATTGAATGCCAGTGAGCCATGGGTGTGTGTGTGTGAGTGCTGGAATCGTCTTTGCGTTGAGTAACAGTGAGCTATGTATGTGGGTGTGTGTTGGTATAGGCTGTGCATAGAGTCACAGTTAGCTGTTTGTTTGTGTGTGCTGGTATAATCTGTACACTAAATCCCAGTGAGGGATGTGAGTGTCTGTTTGCTCTATAGGCTGAGCATTGACTCACAGGGTGGTATGTGCGTGTGTGTTGGTTGAGACTGTGCAGTGATTCACAGGAAGCCGTGTGTGTGTGTGCTGTTATATGCTGTGCAGTGAGTAACAAGTAGGTGTGGGTGGGTCTGTGTGTGTTGTAAAAGTTGAGCATTGAGTCACTGTGTAGTGTGTGTTTGTGCTGGTATAGGCTGTGCATTGAGTCAATTTGACCTGTGTGTGTCTTTGTGTGTGTGTTGCTACAGGCTGTGCATTCAATCACAGGGAGACATATGTGTGTGTGTGTGCTGGTATATGCTATGCATTGTGTCCAAGGGAGACGAATATGTGTGTGTGTGTGTGTGTGTGTCTGTTGGCTGATATAGGCTGTGCTTGAGTCACAGTGAGCCTTGAATGTGTGTGTGTACTCTAAAAGGCTGTGTGTTGAATCACAGTGAGCGTTTCCCTGTGTGTGTGTGTGTGTGTGTGTGTTCCGGTATAGGCTGTGCATTGAAATGCAGTTAACTGTTTGTCTGAGTAGTGGTAGAGGGTGCGAGTTGAGGCACCATGAGCCATATGTGTTTTTGTGGATATAGGCTGCACACTGAGTCACAGTGAGGCGCCTGTGTGTGTGTGTTTCCTGTATCAGCTGTGCATTGTGTCACAGTGAGCCATGTGTATGCTTGTGTGTGCTGTAATAGGCAGTGAATTGAGTCACAGTGAGCCATGGTTGTGTGTGTGTTTGTGCTGCCATAGGCTGTGAATTGAGTCACAGTGAGATCTGTGTGTGTGTGTATGAGTGTGTGTGTGTGTGTGTGCCAGTATAGGCTGTTCATAGAGTTCCAGTGAGCTGTGTGTTATGTGGTTGTATAGGCAGTGCAGTGAGCCACAGTAGTAGTGTGTGAATGTGAGCTGTATAGCTTGAGCTTTGACTCAAATTGAGGTGTGCGTGTGTGTGTGTGTGTGCATGTATAGGCGGTGCAGTAAGTCACAGTAAGCCGTGCCTGTGTGTGTGTTGTTACAGGCTGTACATGGGTCACTGTGAGCAGTATATGTGTGTGTGCTGTTTTTGGCTGTGATTTGAATCACAGGGAGACAAGTGTATGTGTGTGTGTGTGCTGGTATATACTACACAGTGAATCACATTGAGGTGTGTGTGTGTGTGTGTGTGTGTGCTGTATAGGCTGAGCATTGAGTCACTGTGAGGTGTGTGTTTGGGCTGCTATAGGCTGCACAGTGAGTCACAGTGAGCCACGTGTGTTTCTGTGTGTGTGTGCTCGTATTGTCTGTGCAATGAGATGGAGTGACCCGTGTATATGTGTTAGTTTGTGTGTCCGGTTATAGACTGTGCATTGAGTCACTGTGAGCCATGTGCATGTGTGTGTGTGTGTGCAGTATAGGTTGTGTACTGAGTTACATTGAGGTCTGTGTGTGTGTGCTCTATTGGATGAGCATTGAGTCTCACCGAGGTGTGTGTTTGTGTTACTATACCATGATCATTGAGTCACAATGAGCCGTGTGTGTATGTGTGTGTGTGTTTGTGCTGGTACACACTGTGCATTAAATCACAGTGAGAGTTTTGTGAGTGCTGGTATAGGTTGTGTAGTGAGTCACAATAAGCCATGTGTGTGTGTGTGTGTGTGTGTGTATGCTGGTATAGGCTGTGAACCGAGTCAAAGTGAGCTCTATGTGTTTGCTGGTGTAGGCTGTGCATTGAGTCAGATTGAGATATGTGTCTGTGTTGTGTGTGCTGCTATAGGTTGTGTATTGAGTCACAGAGAGGTGTGTGTGTGTCTGTGTGTGTGCTGGTATAAGCTGTGCATTGATTCACAGAGAGCTGTGTGTGCGTGTATGTGTGCGTGCTGGTATGGGCTGTGCATTGAGTCACAACACGCCATGTTTGTTTGTGTGGGTGCTGTTATAGGCTGGGCATTGTGTCACAGTGAGTTGTGTGTGTCCGTGTCAGTATAGGATGTGCATTGAATCACTGTGAGCTGTGCAACCCTGTTTTTTGTGTGTGTGTTTTGGTGAGCTGGTATAGGCTGTGCATTTAGTTACATTGATCCGTGTGTTTGAGGGTGTGTTTGCTGATATAGGCTGAGCATTGATTCAGAGTTAGGTGTTTGTGTGCCAGTGTACAATGTCCACTGAGTCACAGAGAGGCTTATGAATATGAGTGTGTGTGTGTGTGTGTGCTGTTGTAGGCTGTACATTGTGTCAGAGTGAGCAGTGTAAGTGTGTTTTAGTGTGTGTGTGTTTTGTTGTGCTGCTATATGCTGTGTATTGAGCTACATTGATCTGTGTGTGTGAGTGTTTGTTTTCTGGCATAGGCTGAACATTGACTCAGAGTGAGGAGTACGTGAGTGTGCCAATATACGCTGTGCAATGAGTCACGGGGAGCCATGTGAATATGTGTGTGAGTGTGCTGCTATAGGCTGTGTCTTGAGTCCCATTGAGTTGTGTATGCATGTGTGTGCTGGTGTAGGTTGTGCACTGAGTTACAATGACCCATGTGTGTGTTTTTGTGTGTACTGGTAAACGATGTGCATTGAGTCACAATGAGACGTGTCTGTATGTGAGTTTGCTGCTATAGGCAAGGCTTTGAATCACAGTGAGCCGTGGGTGTGTATGTGTGTTCTGGTACATGCTGAGCATTGAGTCACAGTGAGGTGTGTGTCTGTGCGTGTGCTGGTATAGGTTTCACAATGCGTCACAGTGAGTGGTGTGTGTGTGTGTGTGCTTGTATAGGTTTTGCCTAGAGTCACAGTGAGATGTGTGTATGTTTGTGTGTGTGCCTGTCAGGGTTGTGCATTGAGTCAGAGTGAGCAGTGTGTCTGCTGGTATAAGCTGTGCACTAAATCACACTTAGGGCTGCGTGTGTGTGTGTGTTATATAGCCTGAGAATTGACTCACAGTGTGGTGTGTGTGTTTATGTGTGTTTTGGTATAGACTGTATTTTGAGTCACAGGAAGCCATGTACGTATGTGTGTGCTGGTATATGCTGTGCACTGAGTAACAATGAATTGTGTGTGTGTCTGTGTGTGCTGTACACACTGAGCATTGAATCACTCTGAGGTGTATGTTTGCACTGGTATAGGCTGTGCATTAAGGCACCATGAGCCGTTGTGTGTGTGTGTTTGTCTTTCAATAGGCTCTGCTTTAAATCACAGTGAGCCATTTATGTGTATGTGTGTGTTTGTGTGCTGATATAGGGTGTACTTTGATCACAACTGTTTTTGTGTGTGTGTGTGCTGGTATACGCTGTGCATTCAGTCCCACTGAGCCGAGTGTGTTTTTTGTTTGTGAGTGTGAGTCTGTATGCTGTTATATGCTGTGCATTGAGTCACAGTGAGCCATGCATGTGTGTGTGTGCTCTTATAGGCTGTGCTTTGTCACAATGAACGTTTTAGTGTGTATGTGTGCGTGTTGTGTGTTCTGGTATAAGCTGTGCTTTGAAACACAGTGAGCTGATTTGCGCCTGAGTGCTGGTAGAGGGTGTGAGTTGAGGCACAGTGAGCCATATGTGTTTGTGTTGGTACAGGCTGCACATTGAGTCTCAGTGTGTTGTCCCTGTGTGTGTATTGCCTGAATAGGTTGTGTATTGAGCCACAGTGAGCCATGTGTATACACGTGTTTGTGTAAAAGGCAGTGCTTTGAGCGCAAGTGAGCCATGGGTGTGTGTGTGTGAGTGCTGGAATATTCTGGGCGTTCAGTCGCTGTGAGCTATGTATGTGGGTGTATGATGGTATAAGCTGTGCATAGAGTCAGAGTTCGCTGTTTGTGTGTGTGTGCTGATATAATCTGTACACTAAATCACACTGAGGGATGTGAGTGTCTGTTTGCTGTATAGCCTGAGCATTGATTCACAGCGTGGTATGTGTGTTGTGTGTTGGTATAGTCTGTGCAGTGAGTCACACGAAGCCATGTATGTGTGTGCTGGTATGTGCTGTGCAGTGAGTAACAACTAAGGGTGTGTGTGTGTGTGTTGTAAAACATAAGCATTGAGTCACTGTGTAGTGTGTGTTTGTGATGTATAGGCTGTGAATTCAGTCACTTTGAGCTGTGTGTATCTTTGTATGTGTGTTGCTACAGGCTGTGCATTCAATCACAGTGAGCCATGTGTGTGTGTGTGTGTGTGTGTGTGTGCAGGTATATGCTGTGCATTGTGTCCAAGGGAGAGGAATATGTTTGGGTGTGTGTGTGTGTGTCTGTAGGCTGATATAGGCTGTGCTTGAGTCACAGTGAGCCTTAAATATGTGTGTGTATGTGTGTGCTCTAATAAGCCGTGTGTTGAATCACAGTGAGCTTTTCTGTGTGTGTGTGTGTGTGTGTGTGTTCTGGTATAGGCTGTGCATTTAAATGCAGTGAACCGTTTGTCTGAGTACTGGTAGAGGGTGCGAGTTGAGGCACCGTGAGCCATATGTGGTTTTGTTGGTATAGGTTGCACATTGAGTCTCAGTGAGGCAGCTGTGTGTGTGTGTTTTTGTATCAGCTATGCATTGAGTCACAGTGAGCCATGTGCATGCGTGCGTGTGTGCTGTAATAGGCAGTGAATTGAGTCACAGTGAGCCATGGTTGTGTGTTTGTTTGTGCTGAAATAGACTGGACATTGAGTCACAGTGATATCTGTGTGTGTGTGACTGAGTGTGTGTGTGTGTGTGCCGGTATAGGCTGTTCATAGTGTTCCAGTGAGCTGTGTGGGTTATGTGCTGGTATAGGCAGTGCAGGGAGCCACACTATTGGAGTGTGAATGTGTGCTGTATAGATTGAGCATTTACTCAAAGTGAGGGGTGTGTGTGTGTGTGTGTGCATGTATAGGCTGTGCAGTAAGTCACAGTAAGCCGTGCCTGTGTGTGTGTTGTTATAGGCCATACATGGGTCACAGTGAGCTGTATATGTGTGTGTGTGTGCTGTTTTTGGCTGTGATTTGAGTCACAGGGAGCCAAGTGTGTGTGTGTGTGCTGGTATATACTATACAGTGAATCACATTGAGGTGTGTGTGTGTGTGTGTGTGTGTGTGTGCTGTATAGGCTGAGCATTGTGTCACTGTGAGTTGTGAGTTTGGGCTGCTATAGGCTGCAGAGTGAATGACAGTGAGCCACGTGTATTTCTGTGTGTGTGTGTGCTGGTATAGTCTGTGCAATGAGACAGTGAGCTGTGTATATGTGTTAGAGTGTGTGTCTTTTATAGGCTGTGCATTGAGTCACAGTGAGCCGTGTGCATGTGTGTGTGTGTGCAGTATAGGCTGTATACTGAGTTACTTTGAGGTCTCTGTGTGTGTGCTCTATAGGTTGATCGTTGAGTCACAGCGAGGTGTGAGTTTGTGTTGCTATACCATGATCATTGAGTCACAATGAACCATGTGTGTATGTGTGTGTGTGTGTGTGTGCTGGTACACACTGTGTATTAAATCACAGTGAGAGTTTTGTGAGTGCTGGTATAGGTTGTGTAGTGAGTCACACTAAGCCGTGTCTGTGTGTGTTTGTGTGTATGCTGGTATATGCTGTGAACCGAGTCAAAGTGAGCTCTATGTGTTTGCTGGTATATGCTGAGCTTTGACTCACAGTGAGGTGTGTGTCTGTGCGTGTGCTTATATAGGTTTCACAATGAGTCACAGAGAGGTGTGTATGTGTGTGTGTGCTTGTATAGGTTTTGCCTTGAGTCACAGTGAGATGTGTGTATGTTTGTGTGTGTGCTGGTAAGGGTTGTGCATTGAGTCAGAGTGAGCAGTGTGTCTGCTGGTACAACCTGTGCACTAAATCTTAGTGATGTGTGTGTGTGTGTGTGTGTTTGTGTTACAGCCTGAGCATTGACTCACAGTGCGGTGTGTGTGTTTATGTGTGTGTTGGTATAGACCGTATTTTGAGTCACAGGAAGCCATGTATGAATGTGTGTGCTGGTATATGCTGTGCACTGAGTAACAAAGAGGTGTGTGTGTGTCTGTGTGTGCTGTATACACTGAGCATTGAATCACTCTGAGGTGTATGTTTGCACTGGTGTGGGCTGTGCATTGAGGCACCGTGTGCCATTGTGTGTGCGTGTGTTTATCTTTCAATAGGCTCTGCTTTAAATCACGGTGAGCCATTTATGTGTGTGTGTGTTTGTGTGCTGATATACGGTGTGGTGTGATCCCAGCTGTTTTTGTGTGTGTGTGTGGTGGTATACGCTGTGCATTCTGTGCCACTGAGCTGAGAGTCCTTTTTGTTTGTGAGTGTGAGTCTGTATGCTGGTATAGGCTGTGCATTGAGTCACACTGAGCCATGCATGTGTGTGTGTGCTCTTATAGGCTGTGCTTTGTCACAGTGAACGTTTTAGTGTGTATGTGTGTGTGTCGTGTGTTCTGGTTTAAACTGTGCTTTGAAACACAGTGAGCTGATTTGGGTCAGTGTCCTGGAGGATGTGAGTTGAGGCACAGTGAGCCATATGTGTTTGTGTCGGTACAGGCTGCACATGGAGCCTCAGTGTGTTGTCCCTGTGTGTGTATTGCCTGAATAGGCTGTGTGTTGAGCCACAGTGAGCCATGTGTATGCATATGTTTGTGTAATAGCCAGTGCCTTGGATGCCAGTGAGCCATGGGTGTGTGTGTGTGAGTGCTGGAATAGTCTGTGCGTTGAGTCGCAGTGAGCTGTGTATGTGGGTGAATGATGGTATAGGCTGTGCATAGAGTCACAGTTAGCTGATTGTGTCTGTGTGCTGGTATAATCTGTACACTAAATCACAGTGAGGGATGTAAGTGTCTGTTTGCTGTATAGCCTGAGCATTGACTCACAGGGTGGTGTGGGTGTGTGTGTGTTGGTAGAGACTCTGCAGTGAGTCACACGAAGCTCTGTATGTGTGTGCTTGTATATGCTGTGCAGTGAGTAAAAACTAGTTGTGGGTGGGTCTGTGTGTGTGGTAAAATGTAAGCATTGAGTCACTGTGTAGTGTGTGTTTGTGCTGGTATAGGCTGTGCATTCAGTCACTTTGAGCTGTGTGTGTCTTTGTGTGTGTGTTGCTACAGGCTGTGCATTCAATCACAGTGAGCCATGTGTGTTTGTGTGTGCTGTTATATGCTATGCATTGTGTCCAAGGGAGACGAATATATTTGTGTGTGTGTGGGTCTGTAGGCTGATATAGGCCTGCTTGTGTCACAGTCAGTCTTGAATGTGTGTGTGTATGTGTGTGCTCTAATAGGCCATGTGTTGAATAACGGTGAGCGTTTCTGTGTGTGTGTGTGTTTGTGTGTGTTCTGGTATAAGTTGTGCATTAAAATGCAGTGAACCGTTTGTCTGAGTACTGGTAGAGGGTGCGAGTTGAGGCACCTTGAGCCATATGTGTTTTTGCTGGTATAGGCTGCACATTGAGTCACAGTGTGGCGCCTGTGTGTGTGTGTTTCCTGAATCAGCTATGCATTGAGTCACAGTGAGCCATGTGTATGCGTGTGTGTGCTGTAATAGGCAGTGAATTGAGTCACAGTGAACCATGGTTGTGTGTGTGTTTGTGCTGCAATAGGCTGTGCATTGTGTCACAGTGATATCTGTGTGTGTGTGTCTGAGTGTGTGTGTGTGTGTGTGCTGGTATAGGCTGTTCATAGAGTTCCAGTGACCTGTGTGGGTTATGTGCTGGTATAGGCAGTGCAGTGAGCCACACTAGTGGTGTGTGAGTGTGTGCTGTATAGCTAAAGCATTGACTCAAAGTGAGGGGTGTGTGTGTTTGTGTGTGCATGTGTAGGTGGTGTAGTAAGTCACAGTAAGCCGTGCCTGTGTGTGTGTTGTTATAGGCTGTACATGTGTCACAGTGAGCTGTATATGTGTGTGTGTGTCCTGTTTTCGACAGCGATTTGAGTCACAGGGAGCCAAGTGTGTGTGTGTGTGCTGGTATATACTATACAGTAAATCACATTGAGGTGTGTGTGTATGTGTGTGTGTGTGCTGTATAGGGTGAGCATTGAGTCACTGTGAGGTGTGTGTTTGGGCTGCTATAGGCTGCACAGTGAATCACAGTGAGCCACGTGTGTTTCTGTGTGTGTGTGTGCTGGTATAGTCTGTGCAATGACACACAGTGAGCCGTGAATAAGTGTTAGTGTGTGTGTCCTGTTATAGGTTGTGTGTTGAGTCACAGTGAGCCATGTGAGTGTGTGTGTGTGTGCAGTAAAGGTTGTGTACTTAGTTACATTGAGGTTTCTGTGTGTGTGCTCTATAGGAGGAGCATTGAGTCACAGCCAGATGTGTGTTTGTGCTACTATACCATGATCATTGAGTCACAAAGAGCCATGTGTGTATGTGTTTGTGTTTGTGTTTGTTGGTACACACTGTGTATTAAATCACAGTGAGAGTTTTGTGAGTGCTTATATAGGTTGTGTAGTGAGCCACGCTAAGCCATGGGTGTGTGTGTGTTTGTGTGTGTGTGTATGCTTGTATAGGCTGTGAACTGAGTCAACATTAGCTCTATATGTTGGCTGGTGTAGGCTGTGCATTGAGTCAGATTGAGATATGTGTCTGTGTTGTGTGTGCTGCTATAGGTTGTGCATTGAGTCACAGAGAGGTGTACGTGTGTCTGTGTGTAAGCTGTGCATTGATTCACAGAGAGCTGTGTGTGCGTGTATGTGTATGTGCTGGTATGGGCTGTGCATTGAGTCACAAAACACCATGTTTGTTTGTGTGGGTGCTGTTATAGGCTGGGCATTGTGTCACAGTGAGCTGTGTGTGTCCGTGTTAGTATAGGATGTGCATTGAGTCACAGTGAGCTGTGCAAATCTGTTTTCTGTGAGTGTGTTTTGGTGTGCTGGTATAGGCTGTGCATTTAGTTACATTGATACGTGTGTGTGAGGGTGTGTTTGCTGATATAGGCTGAGGATTGATTCAGTGTGAGGTGTTTGTGTGTGACTGTGCCAGTATACACTGTCCATTGACTCACAGAGAGGCATATGAATATGAGTGTGTGTGTGTGTGCTGCTATAGGCTGTACATTGTGTCAGAGTGAGCAGTGCAAGTGTGTTTTAGTGTGTGTGTGTTTTGTTGTGCTGCTATATGCTGTGTATTGAGTTACATTGATCTGTGTGTGTGAGTGTTTGTTTTCTGGCATAGGCTGAACTTTGACTCAGAGTGAGAATATGTGAGTGTGTCAGTATACGCTGTGCATTGAGTCACAGGGAGCCATGTGAATATGTGTGTGTGTGTGCTGCTATAGGCTTTGTCTTGAGTCCCATTGAGTTGTGTATGTGTTTGTGTGCTGGTGTATGTTGTGCACTGAGTTACAATGAGCCATGTGCATGTTTGTGTGTGTACTGGTAAGGGTGGTGCATTGAGTCAGAGTGAGCAGTGTGTGTGCTGGTATAAGCTGTGCACTAAATCACACTGAGGGGTGTGTGTGTGTGTGTATTATAACCTGAGGATTGACTCACAGTGAGGTGTGTGTGTTTATGTGTGTGTTGGAATAGACTGTATTTTGAGTCACAGGAAGCCATGTATGTATGTGTGTGCTGCTATATGCTGTGCACTGAGGAACAATGAAGTGTTTGTGTGCCTGTGTGTGCTGTATACACTGAGCATTGAATCACTCTGAGGTGTATGTTTGCACTGGTATAGGCTGTGCAATGAGGCACCATGAACCGTTGTGTGTGTGTTTTGTTTGTCTTTCAATAGGCTCTGCTTTAAATCACAGTGAACCATTTATATGTTTGTGTGTGTGTTTGTGTGCTGATATAGGGTGTGCTTTGATCACAGCTGTTTGTGTGTGTGTGTGTGTGTGTGTGCAGGTATATCGTGTGCATTCAGTCCCACTGAGCTGAGTGTGTTTTTTGTCTGTGAGTGTGCATCTGTATGCGGGTATTGGCTGTGCATGGAGTCACACTGAGTCCTGCATGTGTGTGTGTGCTCTTATAGGCTGTGCTTTGTCACAGTGTACGTTTTAGTGTGTATGTGTCATGTGTTCTGGTATAAGCTGTGCTTTGAAACACAGTGAGCTGATTTGCCCCTCAGTGCTGGTCGAGGGTGTGAGTTGCGGCACAGTGAGCCATATGTGTTTGTGTTGGTATAGGCTGCACATTGAGTCTCAGTGAGCTGTCCCTGTGTTCATGTTGCCTGAATAGTATGTGTATTGAACCACAGTGAGTCATGTGTATGCATGTGTTTGTGTAATAGGGTGTGCATTGAATGCCAGTGAGCCATGGGTGTGTGTGTGTGAGTGCTGGAATAGTCTTTGCGTTGAGTAGCAGTGAGCTATGTATGTGGGTGTGTGTTGGTATAGGCTGTGCATAGAGTCACAGTTAGCTGTTTGTTTGTGTGTGCTGGTATAATCTGTACACTAAATCACACCGAGGGATGTGAGTGTCTGTTTGCTCTATAGGCTGAGCATTGACTCACAGGGTGGTATGTGCGTGTGTGTTGGTAGAGACTGTGCAGTGAGTCACATGAAGCCGTGTATGTGTGTGCTGGTATATGCTGTGCAGTGAGTAACAACCAGGTGTGGGTGGGTCTGTGTGTGTTGTAAAAGGTGAGCATTGAGTCACTGTGTAGTGTGTGTTTGTGCTGGTATAGGCTGTGCATTGAGTCAATTTGACCTGTGTGTGTCTTTGTGTGTGTGTTGCTACAGGCTGTGCATTCAATCACAGGGAGACATATGTGTGTGTGTGTGCTGGTATATGCTATGCATTGTGTCCAAGGGAGACGAATATGTTTGTGTGTGTGTGTGTGTGTGTCTGTTGGCTGATATAGGCTGTGCTTGAGTCACAGTGAGCCTTGAATGTGTGTGTGTACTCTAAAAGGCTGTGTGTTGAATCACAGTGAGCGTTTCCCTGTGTGGGTGTCTGTGTGTGTGTGTGTGTGTGTGTTCTGGTATAGGCTGTGCATTGAAATGCAGTTAATCGTTTGTCTGAGTAGTGGTAGAGGGTGCGAGTTGAGGCACCATGAGCCATATGTGTTTTTGTGGATATAGGCTGCACATTGAGTCACAGTGAGGCGCCTGTGTGTGTGTGTTTCCTGTATCAGCTGTGCATTGTGTCACAGTGAGCCATGTGTATGCTTGTGTATGCTGTAATAGGCAGTGAATTGAGTCACAGTGAGCCATGGTTGTGTGTGTGTTTGTGCTGCCATAGGCTGTGAATTGAGTCACAGTGAGATCTGTGTGTGTGTGTATGAGTGTGTGTATGTGTGTGTGTGTGCCAGTATAGGCTGTTCATAGAGTTCCAGTGAGCTGTGTGGGTTATGTGGTTGTATAGGCAGTGCAGTGAGCCACACTAGTAGTGTGTGAATGTGAGCTGTATAGCTTGAGCTTTGACTCAAATTGAGGTGTGTGTGTGTGTGTGTGTGCATGTATAGGCGGTGCAGTAAGTCACAGTAAGCCGTGCCTGTGTGTTACAGGCTGTACATGGGTCACAGTGAGCAGTATATGTGTGTGTGCTGTTTTTGGCTGTGATTTGAATCACAGGGAGACAAGTGTGTGTGTGTGTGTGTGCTGGTATATACTACACAGTGAATCACATTGAGGTGTGTGTGTGTGTGTGTGTGTGTGTGTGTGTGCTGTATAGGCTGAGCATTGAGTCACTGTGAGGTGTGTGTTTGGGCTGCTATAGGCTGCTGAGTGAGTCACAGTGAGCGACGTGTGTTTCTGTGTGTGTGTGTGCTCGTATTGTCTGTGCAATGAGATAGAGTGACCCATGTATATGTGTTAGTTTGTGTGTCCGGTTATAGACTGTGCATTGAGTCACTGTGAGCCATGTGCATGTGTGTGTCTGTGTGCAGTATAGGTTGTGTACTGAGTTACATTGAGGTCTGTGTGTGTGTGCTCTATAGGATGAGCATTGAGTCTCACCGAGGTGTGTGTTTGTGTTGCTATACCATGATCATTGAGTCACAATGAGCCGTGTGTGTATGTGTGTGTGTGTTTGTGCTGGTACACACTGTGCATTAAATCACAGTGAGAGTTTTGTGAGTGCTGGTATAGGTTGTGTAGTGAGTCACAATAAGCCGTGTGTGTGTGTGTGTGTGTGTGTGTGTATGCTGGTATAGGCTGTGAACCGAGTCAAAGTGAGCTCTATGTGTTTGCTGGTGTAGGCTGTGCATTGAGTCAGATTGAGATATGTGTCTGTGTTGTGTGTGCTGCTATAGGTTGTGCATTGAGTCACAGAGAGGTGTGTGTGTGTTTGTGTGTGTGCTGGTATAAGCTGTGCATTGATTCACAGAGAGCTGTGTGTGCGTGTATGTGTGCGTGCTGGTATGGGCTGTGCATTGAGTCACAACACGCCATGTTTGTTTGTGTGGGTGCTGTTATAGGCTGGGCATTGTGTCACAGTGAGCTGTGTGTGTCCGTGTCAGTATAGGATGTGCATTGAATCACTGTGAGCTGTGCAACCCTGTTTTCTGTGAGTGTGTTTTGGTGTGCTGGTATAGGCTGTGCATTTAGTTACATTGATCCGTGTGTTTGAGGGTGTGTTTGCTGATATAGGCTGAGCATTGATTCAGAGTTAGGTGTTTGTGTGCCAGTGTACAATGTCCACTGAGTCACAGAGGCTTATGAATATGAGTGTGTGTGTGTGCTGTTGTAGGCTGTACATAGTGTCAGAGTGAGCAGTGCAAGTGTGTTTTAGTGTGTGTGTGTTTTGTTGTGCTGCTATATGCTGTGTATTGAGCTACATTGATCTGTGTGTGTGAGTGTTTGTTTTCTGGCATAGGCTGAATATTGACTCAGAGTGAGGAGTACGTGAGTGTGTCAGTATACGCTGTGCAATGAGTCACGGGGAGCCATGTGAATATGTGTGTGTGTGTGATGCAATAGGCTGTGTCTTCAGTCCCATTGAGTTGTGTATGTATGTGTGTGCTGGTGTATGTTGTGCACTGAGTTACAATGAGCCATGTGTGTGTTTGTGTGTGTACTGGTAAACGATGTGCATTGAGTCACTATGAGTCGTGTCTGTATGTGAGTTTGCTGTTATAGGCAAGGCATTGAATCACAGTGAGCCGTGGGTGTGTATGTGTGTGCTGGTATATGCTGGGCACTGACTCACAGTGAGGTGTGTGTCTGTGCGGTGGTGTTATAGGTTTCACAATGAGTCACAGTGAGTGGTGTATGTGTGTGTGTGCTTGTATAGGTTTTGCCTTGAGTCACAGTGAGATGTGTGTATGTTTGTGTGTGTGCTGGTAAGAGTTGTGCATTGAGTCAGAGTGAGCAGTGTGTCTGCTGGTATAACCTGTGCACTAAATCTTAGTGATGTGTGTGTGTGTGTGTGTGTGTTTGTTTTACAGCCTGAGCATTGACTCACAGTGCGGTGTGTGTGTTTATGTGTGTGTTGGTATAGACCGTATTTTGAGTCACAGGAAGCCATTTATGAATGTGTGTGCTGGTATATGCTGTGCACTGAGTAACAATGAGGGGTGTGTGTGTCTGTGTGTGCTGTATACACTGAGCATTGAATCACTCTGAGGTGTATGTTTGCACTGGTGTGGGCTGTGCATTGAGGCACCGTGTGCCATTGTGTGTGCGTGTGTTTATCTTTCAATAGGCTCTGCTTTAAATCACGGTGAGCCATTTATGTGTGTGTGTGTTTGTGTGCTGATATACGGTGTGGTGTGATCACAGCTGTTTTTGTGTGTGTGTGTGGTGGTGTACGCTGTGCATTCTGTGCCACTGAGCTGAGAGTCTTTTTTGTTTGTGAGTGTGAGTCTGTATGCTGGTATAGGCTGTGCATTGAGTCACACTGAGCCATGCATGTGTGTGTGTGCTCTTATAGGCTGTGCTTTGTCACAGTGAACGTTTTAGTGTGTATGTGTGTGTGTCGTGTGTTCTGGTTTAAACTGTGCTTTGAAACACAGTGAGCTGATTTGGGCCAGTGTCCTGGTAGAGGGTGTGAGTTGAGGCACAGTGAGCCATATGTGTTTGTGTCGGTACAGGCTGCACATGGAGCCTCAGTGTGTTGTCCCTGTGTGTGTATTGCCTGAATAGGCTGTGTGTTGAGCCACAGTGAGCCATGTGTATGCATATGTTTGTGTAATAGGCAGTGCTTTGGATGCCAGTGAGCCATGGGTGTGTGTGTGTGAGTGCTGGAATAGTCTGTGCGTTGAGTCGCAGTGAGCTATGTATGTGGGTGAATGATGGTATAGGCTGTGCATAGAGTCACAGTTAGCTGATTGTGTCTGTGAGCTGGTATAATCTGTACACTAAATCACAGTGAGGGATGTGAGTGTCTGTTTGCTGTATAGCCTGAGCATTGACTCACAGGGTGGTGTGGGTGTGTGTGTGTTGGTAGAGACTCTGCAGTGAGTCACACGAAGCTCTGTATGTGTGTGCTTGTATATGCTGTGCAGTGAGTAAAAACTAGTTGTGGGTGGGTCTGTGTGTGTGGTAAAATGTAAACATTGAGTCACTGTGTTGTGTGTGTTTGTGCTGGTATAGGCTGTGCATTAGGTCACTTTGAGCTGTGTGTGTCTTTGTGTGTGTGTTGCTACAGGCTGTGCATTCAATCACAGTGAGCCATGTGTGTTTGTGTGTGCTGTTATATGCTATGCATTGTGTCCAAGGGAGACGAATATGTTTGGGTGTGTGTGTGTGTGTCTGTAGGCTGATATAGGCTGTGCTTGAGTCACAGTGAGCCTTAAATATGTGTGTGTATGTGTGTGCTCTAATAAGCCGTGTGTTGAATCACAGTGAGCTTTTCTGTGTGTGTGTGTGTGTGTGTGTGTGTGTGTGTGTGTGTTCTGGTATAGGCTGTGCATTTAAATGCAGTGAACCGTTTGTCTGAGTACTGGTAGAGGGTGCGAGTTGAGGCACCGTGAGCCATATGTGGTTTTGTTGGTATAGGTTGCACATTGAGTCTCAGTGA